>NW_027203025.1:0-116463 GCF_024711535.1 Dipodomys merriami
TATATCATTAAAATACACTTTAAATGTGTATCATGATGCATTGGATGTGTGGAGTTCTGTTTCAGGAAAATATAGATTTACAATTGTTTGCTTATCCATGGCTGTATATATTTTAAATATATTCTTGTTTAATACCTTTAAAGTATTATACATACAAAATTATAGATGTATACTTTGTATGATACCAATAGATTCTACATCTCTTGATATTAAGTAAATATTCAATGTCCAATATTTCAATTGTATAAGAAATGCATTGTTCATTATTAAATGGACTAAATTTTTGGATTCTGTTCCAGATTTGACTATTTAAAACACATGGTCACCTAATGGCAGGTCTTCCTACCATCATCTATTGCTCATTGTGCATTTCCTCTGACAGTATTATTTATAATAAGTGAGTGATTGTGGGCTAACAATGGACTTCTATTGCTTTACTATTTTGTCGGTTGTGGGACTGGAACTCTGGGCCTGGGTACTCTCCATGAACTTTTCAGATCATGGCTAGCATTCTACTACTTGAGCCACAGTGCCACTTTGGTTTTTTGGTGGTTTATTGGAGATTAGATTTTCCGGAATTTTCCTGTGTGTGTGCTGGCTTTGAACTGCAATCCTCAGATATTAGCCTCCTGAGTAGCCAGTTTTGCCAGCAGCACCTGGCTGTTTTGAATTGGAATTGGCAATTGAATTGAAAATATAACTATGTATTAAATTGGAAATATAACTATATTGGCAAAAATCTTTATATTTCTTTTCCTTTGAAATGGAATATTACCTAGCAAATATTTCTATACCATTAGAAATTGTATAAAAAGATGGTTAAAATACTTCAGTTTCTATTGAAGTTCAGGTTTGTCTTCTCTGGATTTTAATAATTGCATCAATAGATTGGATTAATGTTGCTATGTAAAACATTAATTACTCATTCAGTAGCAAACAATTAACTCTCATCCAAAAATAAGTTCCCCACATGAATTCCACTATGCAAAATTGAGAGTACATTTTGTCAATCAGGAAAAGAGCAGATTATCAAATCTGAGTTAGAAAAAAGAGACTAGCGATGATGATTAAGACATCCTGTCAATATTGTGCAAATATTATAGTCAATTGTAGAGAAGACATTGCTGTTGACATTGGTGATAGCAAGGTAATGAAAGAAGATATTCATGGTTAACTACATGTAGAAAACTAAAGCTAGATCCTTATATATCACCCTGCACCAGAATCAACTCCAAATGGATCAAAGACCTTGAACTCAAAGCAGACACTCTGAAAACATTACAGGATGGAATAGGAGAAACCCTAGGTCTCCTTGGCTCAGGCCGAAATTTTCTGAATAGAGTCCCGGAAACACAACAAATCAAAGAAAGGTTGGACAAATGGGTTGCATAAAGTTGCAGAGCTTCTGCAGGGCAAATGACATAGGTAGCAAGATCATTAGAAAGCCCACCGATTGGGAGAAGATCTTTACTAGCCATACAACGGACAAGGGTCTCATATCTAAAATATACTTGGAACTCAAAAAATTAAACCACCCAACAACAAATCCTAAAAGAAACAACTGCCCAATAAATAAGTGGGCAAAAGACTTAAAGAGAAGATTCTCTGAAGAAGAAAGAAGGATGGCCAATAGACACAGGAAGAAATGTTCAACATCCCTAGCCATAAAAGAAATGCAAATCAAAACAACAATGAGATATCACCTCACTCCAGTTAGAACAGCAAAAATCAAGAACTCTAACAACAACAGATGCTGGAGGGGATGTGGACAGAAAGGAACCTTACTTCATTGTTGGTGGGAATGTAAACTTGTTCAACCACTTTGGAAAGCAGTATGGAGGTTCCTCAAAAGACTTCACATAGATCTCCCCTATGATCCAGCAATCCCACTTTTGGGCATTTACCCATATGTTTACAAACAAGACCACACTAAAGCTACCAGCACAACTATGTTTATTGCAGCATTATTTACCATAGCTAAGATATGGAACCAACCCAGATGCCCCTCAGTAGATGAATGGATCAAGAAAATGTGCTGTATATACACAATGGAATTCTATGCCTTCCTCAGAAAGAATGACATTTCCCCATTTGTTAGGAAATGGAAAGGTTTGGAAAAAATTATATTAAGTGAAGTAAGCCAGGCCCAAAGAAGCATAGGTACCATGGTTTCCCTTATTTGCAATTTCTAGTATAGGTATGAGTCAAGCGGAAAAGGTCAGATAATGTGATGTTAGGAAAATGAACCCTTAAATATGTATTTTAATGTTTTCGTTTCTTTCATGCATGTGTTTCTAATGCATTTATAAGATTATTTCTTTGTTACTTTGTACGTCCCTCCCCCACAGTGTAACCCCCGCTTTCACTATATTTGATGTCAGTATAACATGTGGAGGAGATGGGAACAAACAAGTCGTTTAAGGATTCAGGTGGACCTGTTGCAACAATGAGAAGTACAAAATGTCATGTCAAAACCAGCTTTACAATGTCGGTGTGGGGGGGGAGGGGGGTATAATTGGTGGGGGTAGGGGGGAGGCTGGGAAGGGAGGTGAAGGGTAAACAGAGGAGGAGGCTGCAATGCTTGGTAAGAAATGTATGCATTATCCAGCCCATGTAATTGTAGCCCCTCTGTACAGTATGTTCTCAAATAAAATAAAATAAAATTAAAAATAAAAAATAAAAAATAAAAAAAGAAAGAAGATATTCAAATGCTTACTACCCACTTAAATGAGGGGTAATGAGATGAACAGGGCATTCAAATTGGTAGCAAGTATCCCAGGGAAGTACATATTAAATATACACATAATAATTTATGCATGTATAGTGAGTATTCACTAGTGGGGCAGAGGTTTGGGTGGCATGAGTTCCTAAGAGCTCCACAGAATGATGTCTTCAGGCATTTGCTCTATTTAACTTCAGGTTAGGCACAAAAAGAGTGTATGCTGTTACTATCATAGTACAATGGTGTCACCTAGTTTGACTATTCAGTTCCTCCAGGAAAGATACAGAAATCCATCCTTTCATGGACACACACACACACACACACACACATACACTAATAGGAACACACATGTGCACACTCACATACACACAAATGTAAAGGAACTAAAAACTAGTCATTTTTTTAGAGGCAGAGAATTAAGATCAAATGCTATATATATACAATTCCGGCTGATAATAGAACTAGAATTTTTCATGTGCACTAGTGGCTCACATATAATCCTAGCTGTTCAGGAAGCTGAGATCTAAGAATCATGGTTCAAAGCCAGCCCTGGCAGGATATCCATGAGACACTTACCTACAATAGACCAATAGAGAATCAGAAGTGGAGCTGTTTCTGAAAGTGGTAGAGTGCTAGCCTTGACCAAAAAAGAGCACAGGACAGTGTATATGTCCTAAGTTAAAGACTCACCACAAAGAAGCAGTGTGTTTCTTCAGCTTAAATCTCTTTAAATAATCATAGATAAATCTAATGTGTCTTGAACTGCTGAATGCAGAGAGAAAACAAATTTGAAAATACCCAGAAGGTTTAGTAGTATATTTATTAGACACTAAAAACAACAAAATAAATACCAAAGATAGTGGTGCTGGAGGTTTGCCATGGCTTTGAGCTGCACAACTTCTGATATTATTGCTTATAGATCCTTAATCTACTTGCTTGTTATTAGTTGATGTCAAAGAAAAACTCTGTTAGGACCACTGAATAACTACAACTCTGTTAGCCAAGGTGTGTTGTCACATTGGTTGCTTCTCATCCATTATTTTAGATTCGAAGTATTTCAATTCAATTCAAAGTATTTCCTATCAGATCAGTATCACATACTTCAGAACCAGGAATTTTAAGCCAGGCACACAGTTGTTAAGAGAACTTGTACCTCTGTACAAAATCTGCTGTTCAACTGAAGACTACAACACATAAATATGTTTCATAGAGGATGGTTGGTGAAAGTGAATGGTACCATTATGGATTAGCCATTTATTCTTCAAGCAAAGAGATCAATGAAGTCTACATGTAAGTTGTGTTACCCAAATTTGAAGAAAAACAAAACAAAAATTTTATTGACAAAATAAAAATACCAAGAAACAATGAAAAGTTGAATTAATTCCACAGCAAATTCATGAGGACTGAAAGTAAAAAGTGACACAGGATAAGACATCTTTCCTGGCATAAATCATTAATGCCTTAAAATGGAAGAACACCTCTGGGCACCAGTATATCATGCCTACTACTTATTAAGTCGAGATCTGAGGATCATAGCTCAAAGTTAGTTTGGGCAAGAAATTCCATGAGATTCTGCCCTCCAGTTAACCCACACACACAAAAAAAGAGCCAGAAGTGCTGTTGTGGCTCAAGTGTTAAAACACTAGACTTGAGCACAAAAGCTTAAGGACAGTGCCCAGGTCCTAAATTCAAGGCCTGTCACCTACACAAATACACACACATACACACACACACACACACACACACACACACACACACACACACACACACACACACACACACACACACACAAACTAGTAAAAGTGAAACCCACTCCCACAATCAGCAGGAAGGGGCTAATCTTTCCCTTAGTCTTCCCTTTTGATTCATGTAATAAGCCTTGTTTCCCATTAGGTTGCTAGTTATTTTTTCTGGTCGTCTTTTGATTAATAAAAGTGACACATATGGATGATTTTCTGCTTGAAAAGATACAAACCTCTTTGAAACAAGTAGCCAAGAAAAAGATCTTTACCCATCATACTTACAATCTAGAAGTAAATACGGTATGCTTACTTCTATTTGAGGACCATGGCACACTCTACTGGTGTTTCTTAATCAAGCTGTTTGGTGTAACACCTGAAAAATCTAGTTTCACCTCTTCTGCCTCAGTCCTTCTCCTTTAGTTGAAGGAAAAAGATAGAGTGGATTTTCTCTTCATTCTCCAATGTGATAACCTGCCCCTCTAAAAGTATAACTGTAACACTGTCTTCTCAGATGCATGAGGTGAAAAGGCTTTGTAAAATGCAAAGAACTTTGGGAAGAAATTTGTTATACTGCACTGATAGATACCATCTTGAAAATACATCGCACTTCCTTATCTCCCACATTTTAGTTTTGGTCAATTTTCAGAAAGACTTTTCAAAGAACATTGCTTTTAGAGGTACTAATACCTTGGAATGTAAGAAAGAGTTGCATCACATTTGTACTAGAAAAAACAGTTTATTGACCAAGATCACTTCATTTGCTTGACTTTCTAATATATATTCTTTCAATTGTATATTCTTAAAGGTTGCAACACAGAGACTTAAACAACCCTATTTTTAAATAAAAAGCTATACCATGTACTCACACTGATATACTGAGAAAATTCCTTGAATTCTGACACTGTGGAAAAGACAGTAAAGAGACCAGATTGAAACTGTAGAGTTTTGCCTATGTTCTGCTATAAAACAAACAGATTTCCCAAATGCCTAACCAACTCAGAAATTTCGAAAACAAAAGATTACTACACTTGAAAATAGTGAATCTGATATCTAAACTTTTGCCATTTTGTTATCCAAAACTCTATTCTAAAATGAAAATGATGGAATAAAATATGAAAATGCAATGTAAAGATAATTTCAGACACAACACTGATTAGACAAACCTTTTTCTCAACTGTCGGAAGTGTAATGAAAGGGATTATATGAACCATAGCACGCAAATAATCCTTAAAACCAAGGGGAAAGAATGTAAGTATTTACATATCAACAAATAATTAGAGATCATCAAAAAGACCACAGAGAAATTATGTCTGTATAAAAATCACTTAATGAAGTCATGACTATAGTTGCTGAATGGGGCAGTAGAGAAAGAGGCAATAAAATCACTCATGCAGATTGAAAAACAACTATAAAAAGTTCTTTCACATAAAAGGGTGGAATTAAACAGTTTAGAGAAAAACATAAAATGATTAGACTATATTTCCAGATGTCACATTATAAGAATGGTTAAAGGGAATTATCTAGAGAATAGGACAAAACATGTTAAGAACTCTGATTACACAAATATGCAGTGTTAAGAATAATTACACAAATTTGGAACAAAAATTCAACTTTCTATGTTCAAATTTGGTCTCACAGAAAATATTTTTGATATTATGGATATATCAACAATGTAGTTAAGAGTTTATAGATAATGGTACTATAAAGTGAGTGATTTCAATTGTTTATATTATGGATACCTTGAGTTGGGAACATGCTAAGATATGTGCACTGCTAATGAACAGTAAAATGTAATCGGAAGACTATTTAGATGAGTTTAAATATATTTCAGTAAGTGGGAAATCACAAAAATGCACAAAAATATACTTTATTTCCTAAGGGGGCAGAGAAAACCTATAAAGCACCAAATTAAATGAGTAGACAAAAAGCTTAAGAAGTTTATTTGCAAGGACCACACAAATAGAAAACTTACAGATATACATACATTTATCTGTAGATAAATGATCAGTTTTAATAGCAATTATCAAATGCAATAATTAAAACACAGCCACAGAGAATTGGATGACCAGGACCAACTTTTGTGGCTATACAAGAAAGTACAATTGAATAAAAAGGTGCAAGATTTGGAATAGAAAATAATTTCTACAACTCCTAGAAACTTAGCTATTCATGAATAGCTCAGGGTCACAATTAAAATACAAATGGGACAAATATGTCCCTGAGACTTTCTAGGATTCTTTAGCTAGGGTTGTGTCTAAATAGAACAATGGCTTTGACAAAAAGCAGCTCATTTATGGAGCCCAGGCCTTGAGTTCAAGTCCAGGAAAAGCACAAAATGAAAAAGAAAGGTATGGAGGAAGGGAGGGAAGAAGAAAAAAGAAAGAAGAAAGGAATGAAGGAAGGAAGAAAAGACGCAGGGAGGGAAGGAAAGATAGATCATTTCCAGATATCTATGTGGATGTTCAAAATTTGGGCTGGCTGCTATTCTTGGATGCTTTGCAGGCTCAGGGAATGGGCCATCTGTGGGAATGACTTGCAGAATTAAGGTAAAAAGGTGGGGAATCCATTGAGTTGTTTGCCAACCATTTGAATGAGGAACAGGGCTGTGGGAATCAGGCCTATGATCCTATCACCTTCGAGTTTCTTCAGAAGGTGCCCGGGTTCTGGGTGTGGGTCAGTAATCCCAGCAGAAGTTGCTGTCTGATTGAAAGGTATGTGTTGGAGAGTGGGGTCAGGTTAAATTCATGCCAAGGGACCAGAAATTAGTACAAGAATCTTGAAGCTTGCAGTCAGTGCCTGGCTCTGATGAGATTCAGAGAGTCCTGCACACAAAGTCCATGTCTGGTACACCAGGATGAGCATCAGGACCCCATCCATGCTCTAGCATCTAACCTTGCAAAGCCTACTGAGCAACCACTCCATTGTCATTTCAGACCTGGAGAATCTACCAGTGCTATAATTCCCTACTCTTTATGGAGGGCTGTGCCCAGGGCCACTCAGAGGTGCTGAAGGCCACGGTGTAGGCCTGGCCCTTCCTCTTCCTTCCCTTGAGGGATCTGGCAGAATCACCAAACCTGGAGGCCTTCAAAGGGCTTGATCTCCTACTGTCCTCAATGGGTTCGATCTCCTACTTGTCAAGAAGGAGTACCCCATTGGGTGGAAACATCAAGTGCTGTTTGTGGCAATTTGTGGCAATTGCAACTTGAGATCAGGATTTAGAATTATCATTCCATGGCACGACTATCTTCTCTGGAAGTCCTGACTGAAAGGTCAACAGAGAGTCACCTTTCAGCTGGGACTGAAGAACAGCCTTTGATCCTCTCCATTGACCTGACTATCGAAGATGGCACCCAGGATGAATTCCAAACCTATCTCCGCTAGTGGGCCAGGAAGTGGAAAGAAGGAGTCCAACTGTGCTCGACCAAGCTTCAGATTCTGTCTGGCTCCTCTACAAAATCCGGAAGGCTCTGCATGAGGTGAGCCTTGACTCCATCACTGAACTTGTGTTGAACAATTTCTGGTGTCCAGAAACCATGAGAAAATTTTCTCCTTCCCGGGGTCAGACAAAGAACCTTTGCCTATTCTTCTCCAAGATAAGTGGCAACTTCTACACTTCCAGCTTCAGTAATCTCTCATATTTCTGCAAATACATGGTGCATCTGGGGCAGACTCAGCATCTCCAGGAGTTTCCTGTGCAGGATATCTTTGTCCTGTATGGATGGCTACCCTCCATCCTCAGGAACTCGCCGACTTTGAACACCTTTACTTTGAGTTCATGTTCACTGAAGGAAGCCAATATGAGGTCCTTGTGCCAGTGTCCCTGTGCCAGGCAGCTCAAGCACCTGTATCTGAGGAGTTTGTTCATGGGATGTTTCAATCCTGAGTCCCTGTGAGCCCTGCTGGAGCAAGTGACCGGCACCATGGAGATCCTGGCCTTGGAGCACTGTGACATCACTGAACCCCAGCTGTTGACAATCCTGCCCTCCCTAAGCCAATGCTCCCAGCTGCATTTCCTCAGCTTCTATGGAAATTGCATCTCCACAGCCACCCTGAACAACCTACTGTACCACACAGCCAGGCGAGGCCATTTAAGCGAGGGCCCCACCTTGCCCCACTGGAGAGCTACTGCCCTCCACATTGGGGCCTAGGGAACCTTGACCTCTACAGGTTTGCCCAGGTTCAGGCTCAGTTGGCACAGGTCTTGAGAGAGAGGGGGCCAAACCAGAAGGTCCAGATCTGTACCAATTTCTGTCATCACTGGCCAAAATGCCAATTATATAGCCTGGAGCACCATGGCTACTAGCAGCTCACCCCCGAGGGTCTTCCTAGCCTTCTGCTCTGCTTATGTAGTCACATGCATCTTCTGGAATCTCTTGTTGGCATCACAGAGGAAACCCAAGACACAAGTTCGTTTTCCATGGAGCACACCCTGCATTCTTCAGTGTGGGTGGAAGAGACTGGGTGTCTTTTCCTGAACTTCCTAGCTATCAAACCCCTGGACTTCTCATCCCAGTAGGCATCTATGTGTCCTGTGTACACAATATTAGGAAGCTGGAGTGGTCTCTGCCTGGTAAGAACTGGAACATGATCCTGTTCCTAAATGTTTGTAAGCAAACCTACAAGTGCTGCAGCAATCCCTCAAGATATTTCATTTACTGCATCACTCCCTTAATAAAACAAAAATAAAGGAAAAGCATGAATAGAATTGTGTCATTTCTAAGCACCAATGAATGAAACTATTTTTGGTGTTGAGAATCCTAGCTACTCTACTAGTCTGAGATCTGAGCATCATAGTTCAAAGCTAGCCTGGGCAAGAAAGTGTCTGAGATTCTCATTTCTAGTGAATCACCAAAAAATGCTGAAGTGGAGCTGTAGTTTAAGTAGTGGCATGCTGGTATTGTGCATTAATGCTCAAGGACAACTCCCAGGAAGTCAAGTTCAAGACCCAGAATTGGTACAACCCAACTACCATCAAATATACCCATGATCAAGATATGGATCCAATTTTAGAGAAAATGGAGTGGGTGGGGAAATTCAATATCAAATACCAAACGACATCCGTGAAAACAAGAGAACTTTTTTCCAAAGTGTTTTGTGATGAGCATCCTAGTTACTCAGCTAGTCTAGGGTCTGAGGATCACAATTGAAATCCAGGCTGGGAAGGAAGGTCTGTGAGACTCTCTTCTCTATTCAATCACCAGATACACTCTTAGTTGTCCTATAGCTTAAATGTTAGAGTGCTTGCTTTGTACATAAAAGCTCATGGACACAATAATGGAATATAAAGTGTATGAACCCTACAAACATGTTTGTGAGATTAAGTATCAGTATCCCACAGTGATGTAAAACGTTTGAAATTTATGTATTCACTTAATCTATATAAAGAAAAAAAAACTAAAGGGTATCACTACAGACCCTGAATTTAAGCCCCAATGTTGACACAAAAACAAAAGCAAAATAATGCCATGATCACACTCAAATATAAATAGATCCAATCTTAGAGAAATTTATAAGTAATTTTCAAAGTCAAATGTTATAAGACATTACATGTAACAAAATATTTCTGCTTCTACAGCATAATTGGATGATAATTTTCAGTATGTAAATGTGGTTTGTGGTTGATCAGACATGTCTTAAAACTTCAGGCTCACTTCAATTTGTTTTTCTATAAGGAGTATTAATTCTGTGTCCACCCAGGCATGCCAAAAATAAAGAATGAAAATATATGACCTTCGGTATCCTTCCATGAAGAACTATAAAGTAAAGTATGTGACATCACCTTCCTATGATGGTAACAGAGTTTCACTGTTTTTTTTTTTTTTTTTTGCTTCAAATCAAAATAAACTAATCAAAGCATGGGGACATCTTTATGGAGCTGTGAGGGAACTGAGACCACCCACACTTTGACCCTTCATTGAATACCCATTATATGTACATAAAGTATTATATGTGTATATTTAATATGTATTACTCTGGGATATTTACTATCAGTTATGTGTGACCTGCTTATCTCATGACTCCTTATTGAAGTGGGTATTTATCCATTGAATGTCATTTTTTGGGGGGTCTGGTCGTGAGGCCTGAACTCTGGGCCTGGGTGCTGTCCCTCAGCTCTTCAGCTCAAGGATAGTGCACTACCACTTGAGCCAAAGCGCATCTTCTGGCTTTTTCTCTTATGTGGTGCTGAGGAATTGAACCCAGGGCCTCATGCATTCAAGGCAAGTGCTCTACCACTGAGCCACCTTCCCAGCCCCTGAATGTCATATTTTTATTATTACTAATGTCAATACCAGAACTTCATCTCTACAATTGGCCATACTATTTGCATAACCTTGTCAGTTGGTGTAAAGAATCATCTCTTCTCTTTTGTTTTCTCAGATTTATAACTTTTTCTTCCTTCCTGATGACCTAAATGCACTTAGTTCTGCATAATGGATAGTTGGGGACCTCATGTGTCGCGACGAGTGTTAATGTGCAATCAGTGTTTAATTCACCAATAATAATCCAATTGTATTGAAGAAATTATTAAAATAAAGAAGAAAGATAACATGTGAACTTTCTAGAAACTAATGTATTTTGACCATCTCTTGATAAAATACTAATAATTTAGAAATATTTGCAAAGTAGTATGCCTTATGAAAGGATAATAAAGAGTAATGTGGAATTTTGCCAATACTTCCAATTCAAAACTAAAGTCCATTGTTAGTATATAATCATTCTCTTAGTAGAAATTAAATATCATTGGACTCATTAATTGCATGTTGAAGGAAAACATTTATAGTACTCAGATATACTAAAAAATAGATTTTCACATAAAGCAATACAAATGCCAGAAGACAGAAAGGTGCAATAAACCAAAGGACAGGGCAGAAAGGCATGCCATTATGTGACCATTTGTCAGAAATAGTCATGTCTTTCTTTAAACATAGTATAAAACCCAATAGTTCAATCTGTTTCGAATAATGCAATTCTTATAAAATTAAAATAATATAAATGTAAAAATTAATTGTTATCACATCAATTGGAAACATAAAAAGAAAAAGTATTTATAGACAGATAAAATGTATATAATTTTAAGTCAGGTGACAGTTGCTCACCCATGTAATCCTAGGTACTCAGGAGACTGAGATCTGAAGATCACTTTCAAAGCCAGCCCAGGCAGGAAAGTCTGTGACTCTTATCTCCAATAAACCACTAGAAAACCAGAAGTGGTGCTCTGGCTTAAGTGGTAGAGTGCTTGCCTTGAGCTGAAGAGTGCAGGGACAGGATTCAGGCCCAGACTTCAAGCCCAACAGACCGATAATAAAAGCATATAATTTTGTATATATAATATTTTTAAGGCTATAAAAAAGAATTACTTGAAAAATACATCCAGCCATGGGTAAACAACCTACTATGAATCTTTACTTTTTAGCTATTACTTCATAAAGCCAATACATTATAATATACAATTGAAGTGTATTTTTGTAGCTTATAAAATCCATTTTTGAAATTCTGAAACAACACAGAGAAAGCAGAGACAGAAGAGGAAGAAGAAAAGGAATGAAAGGAAAGACAGTGGGAATGAAATTGGACATGGGGAAGATGGATCTGACAAAATAGATTGAGGAATATGGAAAAAGGCAGATGTGTGAATGGCAATATATAACAATGAAGCAAAATACATTCAATTTAGTATATGAAACCATGCACTTTTAAAAGTGCATAATATGAATGAATTGTGACTAAGAAGAATAGTGATATAATGGCAGGCAGAAACTATATTTCAAAAATTAGGAAAATATGCATAAACTAAGCTACATAGAAAGTTTTGATCTGGTGGTCAAGGTTAAAAGCTAAATTGGACAGGAAATCAAAAAGAATATTAATTCCAGTTAACTATCACAGAGCAAAAAGTAGAGTTCAATTGGTGAAACATTATCCTTATGCAATAAATAAATAAATAAATAAATAAATAAATAAATAAATAAATAAATAAATAAATAAATAAATAAATGGACTGTACCAGGCTTTAAGTTCAATTCCCAGACAGACTAGCAGCAAAAAAACAAATTTAGGCAAATGCTTAAGAAAGCATAATTTGTAAACTAGAATCAATGAAAATACACTAGTGGAGATGATTAGATAAGTACTCAGTAAATAGAAATAAAAAAATAGAATGATATTCAAATTTACCTGGCTTTGGTTACAACTTGTGACTCAACCATTACTAGAAAAATGAGTGCGAATCACTTATTCGTGGAATTCATTACAACAATATAAACTAATATCTGATGGAAAAAAGAATGTAGACCATCTGCACATTTGGTCATCCATGTAAGTTCAATCATAAGAGGACTTATTTTTCATAATATGTGTTTTGTCCCAGAAGCCATGCAGAAAATTTCTATCTGGCCTTAACAAAATGATGTAGCAGTTGGGGGCAAAGATGCCACCCAGCAACTCTTACTGCAATCCAAGATGGAGAAAACCTCTGTAGCCACCCTGACTTTCCTTTTGTCACTGAGGTAGACAGGCAGGAATATGAACCGAATACTACAGAACACCAGCATGCTGAAGGTTAGGAACTTGGCTTCATTGAAGGTGCCAGGCCAGAAAAACCATAATGAAGCTGGCCAGGGCCAGGGGAGCCCAAGTATCCCAAGACACAGTAAAATGTGGTGAGGGAACCCTTGTTACACAGGATGAGCACATGGCCACATTTAGAGTGTATATCTGTGTAAGAGTAGGAAGGTGAAGTCTCCAGTCAGAGTACACAGAGAGGTACCTAGATCAGAGTACAGATAGGAATGGTGACGTTAGGAGCCCCTGATAGCAGCAGCCACCTCATGTTTCTCCCTAGAGAAGTGACCGTGAAGGCCAAATCCACATTTACAGTTTTGCCCAAGACAGCAGAAATAGATACTGTGAATGCAACTCCAAACGTGGTTTGCTGTAGAATGCAGGTGATTGTGTTGGGACAGCCACTAAAGAGCAAAGGAAAGTGAGAACAGAAGATGACGGAGATGAGCAGGATGTACCTGAGAGCCTGGTTACTAGCTTTTTTTTTAATTGTGAAAATACTGTACAGAGGGGTTGCAATTACATGGGCAAGATAATGAGAGATTACTAGCTTTGACAGTGGAGGTGTTTTGATGTTCACAAAGACTCCAAGGACAATTCCCTGTGAGTGTACATAAACAAATGGCCATGCAGGTCAAGGCCATTCCAAAGAGCTCTCCATTAGCCAGGAAACTTTCATCTCTTTAAGTCACTGGTTACTCTTTGCATTGGCATACTGGTGATCAGGACACTTTACACATTGCTCCATAGCTAGTGAGGAAGTCAAATAACCAATAGTCACTTTTCACTACTTAAAAGAATATTGGGAATCCCTATATAGGGATAATACTAACATGTCAACACTTACTAGCAACAAAAGAATATATTATCAATTATTCCTTGATATGTTCAGTACTATTTCTATTTCTTCTTCATGTTCCCACACTCTTGCCTACATTTTCCTTTTTCAGTTTGAATCTTTTTTTTTTACATACTGTGACTATCACCCATAATATTTATTTCCATTTGTAAAAGCCTATGAAAAAAATTTTGCACATACTGGAGCATGTGGCTAATTATATCTGAAGAGTATGGTTCAAAGCCATCCCAGGCAGGAAAGTCCATGAGACGCTTATTATTTTGTGGGGGGGGGGGGGGGAGGGCCGTCATGGGGCCTATACTCTGGGCCTGGGCGCTGTCCCTCAGCTCTTCAGCTCAAGGCTAGTGCTCTACCACTTGAGCCACAGCACCACTTTTGGCTTTTTTCTTTTTTCTTATGTGGTGCTGAGGAATAGAACCCAGGGCCTCATGCATGCAAGGCAAGCACTCTATCATTGAGCCATCTTCCTAGCCCATGAGATTCTTATTTCCAGTTAACCACCAGAAAACCAGAAGTGGTGTTTTAGCTCAAGTTGAAGAGTGTTTGCCATTAGCTGAAGCTTAGAGACAGCAGCCAGTCTCAGAGTTCAAGCCCCTTGACAGACCAAAATAAAAAGAACGTTTCTGCATGTTAAATGCTGCCATACTAATTCTCAGTCTTTTGTGTACTACTCAAACCACTAATCCAAAATTCTGGACAGAAATGTTTGGAATTCCTTGAATGTCTCTATGCAATATAAATAAGAACCCATTAACTATTCCTTGCAGACATTATATTTGTCCATCTGACTCATCAATAAAGTGGTGGAGAACAAAAGCTGTACAATCATCCTCTGCAAAACACTGTTGCCTGCTTCTTCGACCAAACCCAACACAGAGTGCACACTCTGTTGAAAGAACATTTCTGGGCACTAGGAAATAAAGGTGTACAAGATGTCTGTTTTCTTTGCACCCTAAAGTGAACTTGAAGAAGATGGAGACCATGCACTTAAAAAGGCTTCGCACTTCATATGATAGACATTAAACTTACATTGCTAAGGAGTGGAATAATCATGTGTAAAATGAGTAGAAAAAATAATCTTACAAGTAATTCAGAGCCTGTATTTTTTATTTCAAGGAGCAGTGTCATCCAGTGTCACAATTAATTTACAAGGTGAAAGAAGGAAGTCTTTGAGTATGCAATTATTATACAACATTTGTGTTTCAGGGATTGGATAACACAAGGGAGTAATCATAAATTTGTCCCTAAGTCATGCACTTACCTATTAGCTATCTCTTTCTCTGAGCAAAGGGTACAATCAAAGCAACAGGTAATCTTTCCTTCATGAGGGGATTTCCTGAATCCAGGACATATCTCACTGCAGACAGAGTGAGGAGCCTGAGAACAATAAGATATTTGTCAGTAAATGTATAGAATTTTACATAACACTAAAAAGTCCATTGATTTAAAGAATAGGATTATTAAGGATATAATTGTATGAACATAACTCTAATAATGCAGTTATAGATTCCACATCATATATCAAAAGGGTTATGTAGTATATACTTAGTCTCTATCTAGCCTGAACTACTGAGAAGTGTCTGACCTTTAAAAGACAGAGGATAATGATGGGAAAGTAGGTCCTGGTTGACAGCCTTCTGGAATTTCCTTGAATTCATAATATCCTATGTAGTCTCCTTCTCATCTGTGACATGTTGAGGAACAAGGAGAAAGAATCCTCTTGATGCTTTAAAAGTATGCTATAAGATAAAGCACAGGCCTCATCTTTATAGGGTTATATGAAGCCCAGGCCCTTCCAATCTTCTTTTCATCTATCCAGTGCCATGCATTGAAAATCTGCTCACATAAGCTCTTTCACTGATTGCTCTCTCCACAGATCATTAAAGTAGCAAGACAACAAACCATTGAATGGATTCTCCACAGAAGGGAGCAAAATAACTCTTTAAAAAAATTAAATGTTTCCTCTGATACTTTCTCTCAGCATAGAAACCAGCTAAGAAAAATACAATTCACATTTTATGATAACATTCTAAATAAATATTGAACAACACACTTTTAACTTTTTATTTTTTGGGTGCTTAACCTAGAGATAAAAATCTGTATCTGGTCACTGTCCTTGAGGCTGTTTTGCTCAAGGTTACCACTCTACCACTGGAGCCATAGCTCCACTTGATCTTCTTGGTAGTTAATCAAGATAAGAGTCTCACAAAATTTTCTTCCCATTTTAGCTTTAAACTGATATGTAATCTTAGATCTGGAAGGATAGGATTACAGTCATGAGTCCCCAGTGCTCAGCTCTATTAATTTATTCTGTTTCTTTTCTATCCAAGAGTCAATAAATAAAATTTCTTAAGTTTGAAATACTTAAATGTTAGTAAGCACAGAGAGTATAAAGTCTGTGTGGTTTTTTTTTTTTCTGTGTGTGAGTGTATATGTGTGAGCCAGAACTATTGTTGAATTCAGTGCCTGGGCTTTGTATCTAAGCTTTGCTGCTTAAGGTTAGCACTGTATCACTTGATCCACTGCTCCACTTCCAGTTTTTTGGGTGTTTAAATAAAGATAACAGTCTCACAGGCTTTTCTGCTAGGACTGATTTGAAACCATGATACTAAAATCTCTGACTTCTAAACATCTAGTATTATAGGAGTGACTTTTCTGGCCCCAGCCAGGAATACATTTTAAGGGTGAAATCTGCTTATTTATATGAAATTACAATTAGATTCCACCCACCTTTGTAGTTCCTATGGCCCACTCTACCATATTTTATTATTCAAACAGTTGATGAACATGTAGTTTATGTGGAGAAAAATGGCCTACTTCCACTTGAGGTCACACCTTCTGGAAAATTCCAAATGTTCACAATGTTATACTCTTCTTCTAATTTCCTTTTCTCAATCAAAATCCCTTGGCCTCAAAGAGGATTATGAAATTGTATTTTATTCACAAAATGGGTACACCTAAAAAAAGATACATCATCTTATGATGAAGTACATCTCAGACTTAAAACAAAAAATCTGAAATGAGAAAAGCTCCTGATTAAAATTTCAGATTCTGCATTCCAAAAGAGCAGAAAAACCTAATGAAGAAATAAAAAATTCTATGGGACAAAAAAATCATCAAAATAATCTTTGGACATCCTGGTCACTCAGCAAAGAAATAGAAGGCTTTGTTTCAAGAGAAACCAGTTCCATACAAATACTCATAAATGAGACAATTCCCAATTTCCTCACTACAGTTTCACATAACTAAGTTTGTAAAAATCTATAGTTTGAGAATGGTAAAATTTTCATGCATAAAGTTGAATGAATTTAATTTACTAATAAAAATATGGATAATTCTGTTTAGCAGATTATCTTTACTAGTATTAAGAAACACATCAGGAAAAGGTGAATTTTTAATTTTCAAAACATTAGCTGTGAGCATGTTGAGGTTATTTGAAACTAAAAGAATTTATGGAAAAATGGAATATATTTTGCACTTGTTACTGACCTGCTTGATATTAACAGCACAAGCACACATGTGTAAGAGACCTCAATTACAAACTGTTATACAGTAAGAGACCTGTCTAGGAAATGACGTTCCTCACTGTACCATCCAAAACTTTAAGTCCTTACCTGTGCAGGTGAAGGCACTGAACCTTTTCTATTTTCCGTTGTTTATAATACTGCTTGATGAAGAAGTGTGTCATGGAGAGCCTGGGCCACAGAATATACAGCATTCTATATACTGTAACTGTCTCCAGACATAGTCATGTCAAAAATGTGCCTAGGCACCCAAGCCAAAGAGGCATCATGAGGATAGTTCTCCCCATTACCAAATCAGAATCAGAACCTGAGCAAGTAAAGGAGAAACCACAGCCCACCAAGGAAAATGTCTCCTGGGTATTTGGAACGGTTAACTACTTTGACAAAATTTGTGAATCCAAAAACATCTGGGTGATGATGTTTAAAAAAATGACAGGTACATGTAATGAACTAAGCAGGAAATATTTTTCTTATGGTTAAATGCCATTCTACAACTTTTCCTTTTATTAAAATTTACTCAACACACACCATTAAATATAGTAGGAATTCATCATGGACATATAGGATGAGGACATACGCTGATGATTTACTTATGTGGTTATAGGGTGCCATGATTTTTAAAATATACATCACTGGTTTGTTATTGCCAGATCAAATTATTCTTGGCCATCTCTTCTTTCAATGCAGGAAGAATCCGCAAACCATTTTCATCTTGTAATGTTAACAGTCCTACCCAATTCCAGCTGAAGTGAAGTAGTAATAAGACCATGGCAGTGGATACTGATGTGTTCTTTGGGGACATCTAATAGAGAGAAGGAAACTTTTTATGGTCACTCAGTACATGATCAAAAGTCCCAAAGGTAAACTAAAGTGAAGGAATAGAAGATGCTCCATGAATGAGAACATTTCTATCTATGACAATCCCAGTCATCATATATGTTCTATAACCATGTGAAGAAAATGGAAGGCATGTTTTTCTTTTTTCTTTTTTTTTGCCTCTTCTTTTTTTCTTTTTTTCTTGCCCATGAAATTGTAACCCCTATTTATGGTATTTTCAAAATAAAAAAATAATAATAAACAACATTGAGATATCACCTCTTTTTATTATTTTTTTTTATTTTGAAAATACCATACAGAGGGGTTACAATTACATGGGTAAGATAGTGAGTACATTTCCTATCAAACATTGCTGCCTCCTCCTTAGTTTCCCCATACCATCCCTTCTCCTCCCCATCCACTCACCCCCACACTCCCATACCACAACCACCCTACCCCCTCCCCACCTCCTCACCCCGCCAAAGTTGTAAAGTTCGTTTTTTGACATAACGTCTTGTAAATCTCGTAGTTGTAATGGGTCTACCTCTAACCCTGTTTAAACAGTTTGTTTTTTCCCTTCCCTTCCACAAATTATATCAACATCAAATACAGTGAAAGCAGGGCTTATAAAGCATTGTTGCCTCCTCCTTTGTTTCCCCTTCCCATCCCTTCCCCTCTCCACCTCCCCATCCCCCCCCCAATCCCACCACCACCACCACCACCTCCATTGGATAGGAAATTGAAAGACTTGGAAAAAATTATATTAAGTGAAGTAAGCCAGGCCCAACGAAACATAGGTCCTATGCTTTTCTTATTTGCAATAACTAGTATATGTCTGAGACAAACAGAAACTCTTAAACAAGTTGATGTTAGGCAAAATAAACCCCAAGATTAGGATTCATCTGGGTTTTTTTTTTCTTTCTCACGATTGTTTCCATCATATTTATAAGATGCTTTCTTTGTTGCTGTGTATGTACCTCCCCCATGGTATAACCCCTGCTTTCACTGTATTTTAATTAGACATGTTTTTCTTTTAGTTTTTGAAAAGAAAAAATAAAACTTTTTAATTAAGTATAAAACAAATCAATTTGTACAATGTCTTTTGGTCTTTGTCACTGTCTTTGTCTTTGTCACATCAACTCTTTTGGTCTTTGTCACATCAACTCCTCTCATTTGTATCTACCACAGGTATTCTCTGACTTTAATAGTTCCATTTTCACATATGTACATTGAATATTATGTTGTATTTGCCCAACCATATTCTTCTTTTTCCTTTACACCTTTCCACATCCCCTTAAAACGCCCCAAGAATATATGCTTCTGGGGCTCATTTTTTATATAGTCTGTTAATTTTTCAGAAAGGTTAGATTGATATGTACTATAATTTATTCAGATTGATCATGTATATATGTAAGTGAATATATGTGGGCTCCATAACTTTATAATATTTCATGAGCATAATTTTTATCTAATATTACATATGAGAGAACACATACCTACTTTTACTTTCTTTTTTTCCTGCCAATTGTGGGGCCTGAACTTTGGGCCTGGGCACTGTCTCTCAGCTCTTCAGCTCAAGTCTACCACTCTACCACTTGAGCCATGGCACCATTTCCAGATCTTTCTGCTGAGCAATGGAATCCAGGGTCGCATGCTTGCAAAGCAAGCACTCTACCACTGAGCCACCTTTCCAGCCCGCTACTTTCACTTTCTGAGCCTGACTTTCTTCATTCAATATATCTTACACAGGAGCATATGTATATGTGTGGTAATACAGGGCTATAAACTCAGGGACTCATGTACTACTCCTTTCAAAGCTACCAATCAACAACTTGAAACACACATTAATTCCTGTTTAATTCTTGTTGATTCAGAATGTTTTCTGTTTACTTGCACACTCTGCTTAACATATCTCTACACTTTCAAGTCATTTCCTGATTTTTTAAAGAAAATTAGTGAGGGTAAAACTTAAAAAAAAACCCTCTTTGATGTGAAGGGTAAACAAAGGAGGAGGCTGCAATGCTTGGTAAGAAATGTACGCATTATCCTGCCCATGCAATTGTAACCCCTCTGTACAGTATGTTCACAAATAAAATAAAATAAAATTTTAAAAAACCCTCTTGTCATATCTAACTTTTCTCTTTTCAAATCAAAGGGACTATCCTATTCCATTATATTTGAGTACTTATTCTTTGACATTACAAAATTTGATAGGTTCATAAATCCAATCTGCTCCTATCATACTCTCCTAACAGCTGAAATGGCCCCAAATTTGATATTTTTACTATCGCCTACCCTTCCTATTCTTATCTGTGAACCTGTAAAGGTTCAGAAATGTAACAATCTGGGCAGATATTCTTCCTGATGGTCCTGTAAGTGCTGCTATGGACTTTTTTCCCTCATATGATTGTGGTTTGGAATATTATAATTTCCAAAGATGCAAATGAAGGGATCTTTAAATGCTGTTGAATTTCCATATTAAACATTATATACATATATATATATATATATATATATATATAAAATCCCAGAGTCAAATTATGTAAAAGATTAGGATATTTGTTGTGCTCTTTAATAGCAACTACGACAAAAAAACACACTAGTAGTTCATGAATGTCAACCTGAATAATGAACATAGAATTTCAAGACTAGTATTTCAAACTTAGGATGTTGAAGTATAGAATGCTTACTTTCTTGCCCATATATATGTTAAAATATTACCCTTAATTGGAATCTAATGTGAATATAGTTTCATGTGTGAAAGACATAAAGGAAATTTGTCATGAATGAAATTTTAAAAGTTAGTTAAGGCACAAGATAGTTTGCTTTATCTTTACTACCACATAAACCACAGCAATCATTTTCCATTAAATGTGGGGCTGGCTTTCATGAGACAACAAATATTCTATTGTTTTCATGTTTGGTAACTATCTCCACATATGAGAAAAGTTTTATTTCAAGCCACCTAGTTTGTGTAATGTGGTTATATTGCAGGTCAGAGTAACTAACAAATCTTCCATGTAAGAATGTCTTTCAGAAGCTAAGTGTCATTTAAGGAAGATTCTATAGTAAGTTATGTTCACAGACCCAACATAGTAAAAAAAAAACACTTGATGCAATATCAAGCAAAACAAGAGCTTAACCATCAGGTGATGGAATTTTATTTCTTATTCATATAACAATAGTAAAGGGAGTCATCCAACTCCAAGGTGCTTATTATGGAGAGAGTAACCTCCAACATGGGGATGAGAATGTCAGCAAGCTTTACATTGAAATCCAATTTCCAAGGCCACCGTGGCACAATGCAGTAATCACTTCCCAATGTATTTAGATTGAGACATTGAAAAGAATGCCTATTAAAAAGTAAAGAGGATCAAACTACTTTTCATTCTCTTTTGTCATGTTTATGTGTATAAAGTTATTCGTGTGTGCACATTCTAAAGAAATTAATGCAATGAAATCAACAAACCTTTAAAGTTAACAATTGAGGCAATATTAAAATATAAGTAATTCAAGAATTACTTATAGAATCCATAGAAGAACAGGAAACTGGCAATTAAAGTTTCATACACAGTATAACCAAGCAATAGGGCAGATAATCAAGATAATCAAGATACAGAAGAAAGGTGAGTAACATGTTAGGAGTTACTAAATAATTCTCAGTCCTAAATATCAATTTTATTGGACTTGACCCTACAATTAAATGACATAGATTGAGTAATTGGATCAAGATATAAAACACATCCACCTGCTGTCCCCACCAAAAAAATGATCAAATAGAAAGCAAACCCACAAAAAATAGGTTGGAGTAGCAATCCTAATATCAGATGAAATAGACATCAAATTAAATTAATGAGAATAAACACAGAAGGACATTACATACTAATAAAGGGAACTCTTTCTCAGAGTAATATACCAATTCTAAATATCTATGCACCAAATGCTGGAATACCCAATTTTATTAAACAATGCATCTTAATCTAACAATGCACATAGATCTAAACACGTTGATAATTGGTAACATCAACACAACATTGTCATCTCTGGATCATCCAGGAAAAGCTCTGCAAAGAAAACTCATACATATATGATTGTATGGACCACCTAATTTTTCCAGATATCTAGTGAATATTTAAACAGGAGCATCAGAATATAAATTCCTCTCAACAACTCAATGAACACTCTAGCAAGTAGATCATATTTTAAGTCACAAAACAAATCTTGCAAATTAAAAAATATGATATTATTCCCTTGCATCCTGACATATCAAAATGGAATAAAATTACAGCTCAACACATAATGCTATGACAGAAAATTCTGTAAAGTGTGGATAATGAATAATATATCACAGAATGAAGAGATTAGAATGGGAATTCAAATATTTATTAAACAACATATATGAACCCATAAAACACAGATCCTCTAGGACTCAATGAAGACAGTACTCAGAGGAATATTTATAACTCTGTGCTTACAAAAACAAGTTGGGGAAATCTCAAATCAGTAGTTTAATGATGAAAATCAAGGTTCTTGAAGAACAGGAATAAACCAAAAGCCAAAGTAAAAGGTTGAAACACTAAAAATTAAATCAAATAAAGTAGAGAAGAAAATACCATAAAACATTAACAAATATTGGTTCTTTTAAGAAAATTAATAAAACTGGCCTACTCTTAGCAAATCTGATCCCCAAAAGAAGAGTATGTACACACATAAAGAAAATTATAGGCAAAAATCGGAAAATCAAGAGAGATACAATCAAGCTTTAGAACATTAGAAGGGAATAATTTGTAAACATTTATCATGACAAATTGGAGAATTGCAGGAATGGTGAAATTTCTAGAGAATGTTGATATATTCCAACAAACAAAATACATTGGAACCAAGACAATAGACCCATACCAAGTAATGAAATTGAACTGACAATAAAAGACCTCCCATCCAAGGAACGCCCAGGACCTGATGAATATATAGCTGAATTCTATAAGGCCTTCAAAGAGAACTCACTCCATTATTTCTTAAAAATCTTCAATGAAACAGAAAGGGAAAGATCACTACCAAAGTTCTTTTTTGAAACCAGCAAAATGCTCATCCAAAAACCACATACACTCATCATGAAAGAGACCTGTAGACCCATTTCTTGGATGAACATCAATGCAAAACTTCTAAATAAAATTCCAGCCAACCTAATTTAACAACTATCCAAAGAAGTTGTATTCTATGATCAAATTAGATTCAACACATCAACAGAAACAAGGACAGCAACTACAAAATCTTATAAACAAAGTATTTGACAAGATTCAACACCTCTTTATGACAAATGCTCTGGAGAAGCTAAGAAGCCATGGACTACAGCAACTATAAGGTAATGGAATAACCTTCCATGGTCCTGATTGGGAAGGATTATCATCGTGAAAATGGTAGTAGTGCCTCAAGCTATCTACAAATTCAATGCAATACTAAGAAAAATCTTAAAAACATTCTTCAATGATATAGAAGAAGCAATCTGAAAATTCTTGTGGAATAGTCAAAGACCAGAGCAACAAGAACAGTCCTCAGCATGAAGACTGGTACTAGAAAAATATCAATACCCAACTTCAAACTCTGTGATAAAGTCATAGTAATAAACAGTTTGATAATAGTACAAGAATAGGGCAGAAAGCAGGGCAACAGCAGCTCATGCCTGTAATCCTAGCTACAGAGGAGGCTGAGATCTGAGGATCATGGTTCAAATCCAGCCCAGTCAGGAAAGTCTGTGAGACTCTTATCTCCAGTAAACCACTAGAATACTGGAAGTGTCACTGTGGCTCCAGGGTGCTCGCCTTGAGCTGAAGAGCACAGGAACAGCACCCAGGCAAAGAGTTCAAGCCCCACAACTGCCAAAAAAAAAGAGCAGAAGTGAGGACCAATGGAATAGAAGACCATGAAATGAACCCACATACTTATAGCCACATAATATATCAGGAGAGAAAAAAAATAGGATAGAAGGAAGACAGTATCTTCAACAAGTTGTCAAAAGAAAATTGTGTAAACATGTGCTGAAAACTTCAAAGAGATTAGAACAGATATTATAGAGCCTTATATATCACCCTTCACCTAAATCAATTACACAAGAAACTAAGACCTCAGTGTAAGACCTGATACCCTGAAGATGTGGGGAAACACCAACGATCCTTGACACAATTCAAAATGTCTGAAGTCAATATGCAGAATCACAACAAATCAAAGAAAGTCTGGATGCATGGGATTGCCTCAAAATGAAGAGTTTCTGCAATGCAAATGGCATAGCTAGCAAGATAAATTGAAAGCCCACAGATTGGGGGAAGATCTTTATTAAGTATGCATCAGACAAAGGCCTCATATCTAAAATATACTCAATGGTCAAAAATCAAGTCCTCAAAGAAACAATAACCCAATTAATAAATGAGTTAAAGACTTAAAGAGAGCTATCTCTGCAGAAGATGTAGAATGGTAAATTTATCCATGAAGAGAGAGAGATTTGACATTTCTCTATATGAAAGAAATATAAATCAAAACAAGATTGAGATTCCACCTCACCCCAGTTAGAATGCCCAATATAAAGAAAACTAACAATACCAGATGTTGCCAAGGATATGGCCAAAAAAGAATGCTTACTAAACTTTTGACGCAAATGTAAAGTTTTCAAACACTCATAAAAGAATTATGGACATTCCTCAAAAGAGTAAACATAGAGCTTCCCTAGGACCCAGCAATTACATTCTTATTCATTCATCCAATAGAACACAAACAAGACCACAGTGAAGACACCAGCCCAATGATGTTCATTGCAACATTGTTTACTATAGCCACGGTATGGAATCAACCCAGATGGCCCTCAGTGGATGGATTAAGAATGTGTGGTTTACATAGCTAATGGCATTGTATGCTCCCATCTGAAAAAAATGATACTGCTAGTTTCATAAGGAAATGGAAAGACTTTGTCACTGTTCTTGATTTCTGATTTTATATAAGTTTATCTGTTTTGGTAAGGATAAGGGAGAACACAGAAATGGTGGAACAAAGGGTGAACAAATGCAGCAGTGATACTAGACACTAGGCAGAAACTGAAATATACAACTTGTGTGGAAGGGGCTTAGGAGGGCAAATCTGAGAGAAAAGGACAGAGGTTGCACCATTCCAAAAGAAAAGTACTCATCCAACATGTAACTCTAATCCCTCTGTATATCACCTTTAAAATAATAACAAAAACTTGAAAAAAGTGGAATAAAACATTACATGCAAATGAAATACAAAAAACTATGTGCAAGCATGTATAACATCATCACATCAAATAGACTTTAATGAAAGGATCAAAAAGTAACAAGATTTTAATGTCATGATAAAGGAATTAAATCAACAAAGTGAAATAGTAACTGTAGGTGTTTATTTTCACACTTCTAAGCAATTAACTATACTAACTGACTTTAAGATAGTCCTTAATACAATAATAGGTGAAGATTTTATGGAGAGATTTGCCATTCAGAATCAACAGGCAGGCATTAGAATTTAATTTCACCCTTGATCACGTGAGCCCTACATATACCAAAGAACATTTTAACCAACTTCTATTGAATAAAGCATTGTTCATCAATGTAATGAATTTTCTCCAGGAGAAATGATGGGGTAGGGCCAAATACCAGCCATGTTTTAACATTTTACAACTATCTTGAACACACATGTAGATTACACTGTAGTAATGCTAGAAATTAGCAAGGAATATGGGCACATAATATGAAAATCAAATGAATTATATTTTAACCATTATTACTTAAATAATAATTGCATTAAAATTATTCATTGAAAAAATTGCTTCATGATAAAGTGAATTGTTTTTCAGGGCACATTTCATGAAATAATCTGGTCCTAGGAACAAATGAAAATGAAAAGAACATCAGAAACACATAGTTATAGAAAACAGGACTTAAAGGAACTATCAAATTTTGCTTAAACCAAGAGAAGGAATAATGAACTAAATAACTTGCACTGCATGTCAATGAACAAGAGAAACTCAAGAATAGTAGAAGGAATGAAGGAAACGATGTCAGGAGCAAAAGCATAGTGGCAATCAGCAATGAATCAAAAGGAGTTTGTGCAAAACAGAAAGGTTATAAGGCTGAAGTAAAAATCCTAAAGCAGCAATCAACAGAATGACATACATTAATCCATATCTCCATGATTCTGCATGAGCTGAATCAGTATGGTGAAAATAGCCATATTACTGAAAACCATCTACAAGTTCAGTTCAATCTCCATCAAAATTTCTATCCCTTCCTAGACAGAAATAGAACAGGCAGACTACATTTTCTGAAAAAGGAAATCCTTTATTCAGAATGATGTTAAGACATAAGAACAGTACTGAAAAATCACTGCTTTTCTCTTATGCTATGGGGCCAAATAACAAAAAACCACATAAATCAATGAAAAATAAGACAGAAATACTTGTAACAGCTACAGATATCTGATTTTTGGAGAACTGACAAAAAATACATCGCCTACAGATGGCACCCAAAATAAGGCATGGAGCCGTTAAATTGGTTATCCATGTGGCAAACATTGAAACTAAAGCCTAACCTTGAATACACAATTTTTTCAAATGAACGTTGATTAGTTTTCAAATAGATACTGGAACATTGAAAGTAGTAGTGAAAATGAGGGTCAATATAAAATAACAATAACCTTAATAGATCTTACACCTGTCATAAAATAATAGAAAGATTTAAGTGTGGGGCTCAGAAGGTGGGTCAGTGGTAGAGCGCTTGCCTTGCATGCATGAGGCCCTAGGTTCAATTCCTCAGCACCACATAAGCAGCCAAAAAAGACCAGAAGTGGCTCTGTGGCTCAAGTGGTAGAGAATTAGCCTTGAGCTGAAGAGCTGAGGGACAGCGCCCAGGCCCAGAGTTCAGGCCCCACTTCCGGACCAAAAAAAGAAAAAAAGAAAAAGAAAGATTTAAGTGTGAACTCAACTAGGTGGTAGAATATTTTTCTTATTTACAAGGCCCTAAATTCTACCCAAGAATGGAAATTTATAGCAGCTTTGCTTGCATCAAATTGAAAAGGTTCAGCACACTGAAAGAAACAGTGGGACAGCCAAATGTATGGTTGAAACTCATTAAATCATTTTAGCAATCAATACAATAAAAATAAAAACTACAATGAGTTATGCATCAAGCCACACAAAATTTTGCAGTGTTATTGTAACTGAATATTGGATGTGGGCGATGAGTAAATGGCAAACCTCAAGATAATCTTTAGGGCAAGAGACATTTAAGTTAAAGGAGAACATAGCAGTGTGGGCAGAAGAAATGTATTTTTAAATGATGATATCATGCATACCAAAGCTCAGGGATGAGGTCTGTGATGCATGCTAGGATCACAGTATTGTAATAATATATATGAAGTAGCTTCATATATATTTACTAATTTGCTAATTGTTTAAGTGCCTGCAAGGTACAGTTTTATTTCTGTAATTCAGGGAGGGGAAGGGAAAAAAACAAAATACTTAAATAAGGATACAGGTTGACCCACTATAACAATGACATGTACAAAACACTATGTGGAAAATGAACTTTACAACTTTGGTGGGAGGGGGTAATTGTGGCGGTAGGAGGGGAGGGAAGGTAGGGGAAAAACAAAGGAAGAGGCAACAATGCTCAATAGGAAATGTACTCATTACCTTGTCACCCCTCTGTACAGTATTCTTACAATAAAAATGTACAAAAAATTAAAAATAACATAAAATGATGGAAACCAATGGCTCATGTCTGTAATTTTAGCCATTCAGGAGGCTGAGATCTGAGGATAACAGTTCAGAGCCAGCATAGGCAACAAAGTCCATGAAACCCTCCTCTCCAACTTAACCAGCAAAAAGCTGAAAGAGCTGTGCCTCAAGTAGTAAAGCCTTACCTTGAGCAAAAAACTCAGGGACAGCACCTGAGTTTAATCTCCGGACTGGTATGAACACGCACACAAACAAACACACACACACACACACACACACACACACACACACACACACACACACACACACACACACACTCCATGCAAGCACAGTAGTAGCTCACATACCTGTAATATTTTCACCTTATTTTCTAGTGATCGCATTTAATTTTAATTTGTTTCATTTTTTCTGCTAATTGTTATTACTTTAGTTGTACACACTTGTGGAGGTACAATGTGACTAATACATGTATTAATAATGAATATAATGTAATTATAATGATCAAATCAAGGTAGCTAGCATTTCCATCTCTTTAAACTTGATCTGCATGTTTTTTACTAGGATGGAATAAATAAAATTTTGACCAAAAATGATACAGTTTTAAAAATACCATGTAAACAAAGAACCTGCAGATTATTGCCTTAAAGGGTCCCACTGATAGTGAACGGCTTTACATTTTCATTGTTTATTTCTGTCTTGGTAAAGTTTTTCTCAAATGCCATGGGAACTAGAGGCTTCTCATTTCAATTATGACTTTTAATTATATTCATAAGTGGTTAACTCGCACTCCTATTTGCCATTCAAGCACATTTGTACCTGGATCTGTAAGAAACAAACCAACTAGTTCTTTATAAAGATGATCTAGAACACAAAGGTAGCTTCTCAAAATCATTGCTGAATTTCTTTAGTAGAAAAAACAAAAATAAGGGGCTGGGAAGGTGGCTCAGTGGTAGAGTGCTTGCCTTGCATGCATGAGGCCCTGGGTTCAATTCCTCAGCACCACATAAGCAAAAAGGAAAAAAAAGCCGGGAGTGATGCTTTAGCTCAAGTAGTAGAGTGCTAGCCTTGAGCTGAACAGCTGAGGGACAGCGCCCAGGCCCAGAGTTCAGGCCCCACATCTGGACCCTCACCAAAAAAAAGAAAAACCAAAAATAAGAATAAATTTATTCCAAGTATGTTGTACTCATATATGGAAATACCACAATGGATGCCTATCATAATATAATTTGTACAAATTCAAAAACATACTAAAATATTTTAAATCCCTTCAAATGATGGTAATGCTATATACAAATTAGAGATTGGGAATACATCCAGAAAGTCTGGAAAATTATCTGTGCTGGGGCCTCATGCGTGTAATCTTATATAATCAAGAACCTGAGAATTGCAGATACTAAGCCAAAGTCAACTAGTGTAGAAAATTCCTTGACAGACTTTTCTCCAGTTAACCAAAAAAATCCAGAAGTGCAGGAGTGATTCAAATGGTGAGCATCAACCTTGAGAGAAAAGGCCAATCAAGAGTACAAAGCAAACCAAACACTAATATCGCATACCTGTAATGCTTGCTCCTTCAGGAAGGTGAAAATGAACAGAAATAATTAGAGATGTAGGAGAGAATAAAGGATGTAGAAGAAGGCATAAAAATGGAATTAAATAGACCATGTGACTATGAAAAAAGTTCATGGTTTGCAGGTGGAACTACAATATGAAAAATTATTTGGCACAAGTATCATATTGTTCAGAAATTGAGAACGATTGTGGGTGTAGAATTGAGTGAAATTTCTCATCTACTGCTGTGTAATTGCCATGCTCCACTTATCTACAGGAAAGATTTCATGTATAAATATTATTATCTGTAGTCAATAATATGAAGGGTATGGTTTTTTGGGGGTCTAGTCATGGGATCTGAACTCTGGGCCTGGGCTCTGTCCCTCAGCTCTTCAGCTCAAGGCTAGCGCTCTACCACTTGAGCCACAGCGCCACTTCCGGCTTTTTTCTTTTTGCTTATGTGGTTGCTGAGGAATCGAACCCAGGGCCTCATGCATGCAAGGCAAGCGCTCTACCACTGAGCCACCTTCCCAGCCCCACCATTAATGATATTTTACTAATACAGACTATTCTTTTCTTCATATCTATAGGTAGTTATGAGATTTGCTGAGATTATTATTCTCAATGTGTTTATATTAGCACAGAAACAAAAGTATACAAACATGTTTTGGGAAATTAAGAGAAGGAAAGTTAGCTTAACATGGATAAATACTATGGAATAAGAAAAATAAACTACGCTAGGGACTGGTGCATCATGCCTGTAGTCTTAGGTACATAGGGGTATGAGATGTGGTGATCATGTTTTGAAGCTATCTTGGGCAGGGGTAACTGTGAGACTCATTTCTCTATTTAACAACCAAAAAGTATCAGATGTAGAGCTGTGGCTCAAGTGGTAAAGCACTAGTCTTGAGCAAGAAAGCTCAGTACAGTGCACATGCCCTGAATTTCTAGTACAAGCACAAAAGAAAGAAAGATAAGCAAACATACTACTGGCATATAAGATAAGGACATATATATATATATATATATATATATATATATATATATATATATATATACACACACATATGTGTGTGTGTGTGTTTGTGTGTGTATAATAGGAGGGAAGGGAGTATCTGAAGCCTTTTAGTACATAATTGGTGACACTGACTCAAATTGTTTGAAATAGCAGCCATCCCATCATAATCTGCAGTGACTTCTGGGATTAAGAAGATAGTTGAGTAAAGTGTAGTGCTTATAGCCCTAGAAAGAGAAGCTATATATGGAAGGAAACCAAATTCATTTCCTACTAGTAGATAGAAATGTACTGAACCATAGATGAAAGGTACAAGTATGAAACTGAGCTTTTTACTGGTGCATAAGGATGGGTTGGCATGGTAGAGAAGGAAGAGAACACTCATCTGTGCACCTAAACTTCCCTCAGGCATTGCTTATCCTGAGAACAAAACAGTAAATGGAAATAGATTAATGAGTTACTTAGGGCTTGTTCTCTTCACGCCTTGGAAACATCGCCTGTTATTGTGATCTTTGTCTAAAGTGTAGAGGGCCAAAACACCAGCAACATCCCATCTCCATCCATGTGTGCTCAGTGCTTCATTGTAGAAAAGCACATAATGCCAGCCAAGGACTAACAAAGAGTGGAAGCTGGAGGAAAAGGAATGTGAAAGCCGAAAGGTACATCCCTGAAGTATCTGCTAAGCTAAAATCCTGGTTCAAACTGAGGCCCACAGTTTTAAGTATACACACACACACACACACACACACACACACACACACACACACACACACACACACACACACATATGTGTGTGTATATATATAGATATCTTTGCACATGTGCACATGAGTCCTTTTATTCACAAACATGTGTAGTATAGTCCATCTTTCATGGAAAACTCTTGTGAATCCCCAGGAAGAATGTATTAAATTCTTCCCTGGAGCTCTGCGTCTGTGGCCTTGCATCCAGAAGAAAAACATAGGTTGGAACGCACACTTGCAGGTTCTCCTTATTCATCTCGGGTGCTACTGTTTCTTCCAAGACCACAGACAGTGAGTCCCTAGTGTTGAAGTTAACTTTGATATGTTTACTCCAATATCTGTGTCTATTTGCCGAAAAGTCATTCAGAATGATGCAATTGAATTGCATCAGAGGATCCCATGTCAGGTGCATGGTGAAATGGACAGAAAAAAATGTATTGTAGTGGGATATCAACCAAAGTTATTAGGACATCAGACCCAATGGGTCAGTTCATAAATTCAATGTCCACAGAACGTTGCTGGTTGATCTAGGCAGGGTTCCATAAAATTTCCATTTGCACAGGCTTCCAAAAATGTACCTGCTTACTTCTCCCTGGAAGCAATGATGATGCTGAAACCAACAAAATGTTACTAAGGGCTCTAGAATTTATATCTAATATATTCTGATAAATTCAGAGATTAGTACATCATAAAAATATCCTCAGTAAGTTAGTCTCAATAAATCAAGGTTGATGCCAAATTGAATGTCACATTTGCATTCTGAACTTTCACCTTTACACAGGTAATTTTTACTCAACCTGCTTTCACAATCTAGTTTTGTTTTTCAGGACATGTTTTTGAGAACATATGGTAATAGAAGACATCCTTCTCTACCATGAGCCTAAATCAATATCGGTACCGACTCTATGTTTTCTACTTGTCATAATATATTAGACACAAATACCACACAGAGACCCCAATGGCCCTTGAGAGCAGAGCTACTTCAGAGATGTGTACACACTCTGCAAATGTCACAACCTTCCATGCACATGATGATGTACTTGCCCATAATCACGTACTACGTATCAGAAAATGTGCATTGCTGTTTAAACAAATCAGCAAATGTACTATAGATTGTAGAAGGAAAAACTTTTATTTATTGTGAAAATATCATACAGAGGGGTTACAATTACATAATTTGCAATAACTTGTATATGTCTGAGACAAGCAAAAATGGTCAGATAAGTTTATTTTAGGAGAAATGAACCTCTAGATAAGGATTCAAATGATTTTTCTTTCATGCGGTAGTTTCTAACATATTCATAAGATGATTTCTTTGTTGCTTTGTATGTCCCTCTCCCAAAGTATAACCCATTTTCACTGTATTTGATGTAGGAAAAATTTTTTAATGAGGTTTCCACTGGCCCTTTAATCTTGTATACTCCTTATATTATATAATTATATCACTTACTTTTTCATTCTTAGTAGCATATGTTAATTCTATAGAGGGTTTATTTATACACATACATGTACATATGCAATGAACCTCAATCTCATAAGGTAGTGGTATTGGTTCTTATCTTCAATCTATTTATCATTTTTGTGGGTTTTTTTTTGTCAGTCATGGGGCTTGAACTCTGAGTTTGGGTGCTGTCCCTGTACTCTTCAGCTCAAGAAGAGTGCTCTACAGATTGAACCAGAGTACCACTTCTGATTTTCTAGTGGATTTTTGGAGATAAGTATCTCACAGGGGCTGGGAAGGTGGCTCAATGGTAGAGGACTTGCCTTGCATGCATGAGGCCCTGGGTTCGAGTCCTCAGCACCACATAAGAAAAAAGAAAAAAGCCAGAAGTGGAGCTGTAGCTCAAGTGGTAGAGCCCTAGCCATGAGCTGAAAAGCTGAGGGACAGCGCCCAGGCCCAGAGTTCAGGTCCCACAACAGGACCCTCCCCCCAAAAAAAAATAGAGTCTCACAGATTTTCCTGCTCAGGCTGGCTTTGAACCGCATTCCTCAGATCTCAGTCTCCTGAGTAGCTAGGATTACAGGCGTGAGCCACAAGCATCCAGCTATTTATAATTTGTGAGAAACTACATACATTTCCATAGTATGAAATGATATTCCTATGAATTGTGTATAAGTGATCACTTTATTTTGCCAGCATTTTTATTTGTGTTCTTAGTGATAGATATTGTCATTGAAGTGTGAAAAATTCAATGTCCTTTGGCTTTGCATTTCCTTTATGCCAAGGATGTTGAGCATCTATTTTTGTATTTTAATTGGCCCCATATAATTCCAGATGTCAGGAATATCTTTAAATTTGCTTGCCAATGTGTTCATTGACATTACTTAAAAGTTTAGATTTCTAACCTTCCTTCATATTCTGATAATTAAGTTCTTGGCTGATGTTAAGCTAATCTGTAAGCCATCTATTCACCCTAGTTACTGTTTATTGTGTTGTGCCACATTTTTAATTCAGTGTAACCCCATTTGTCAAATTTTGCTCTTATTTACTGAGATATTTGAAGTTTTAATCAGTAGCTTACTGTCTAAATAAAATGTTTCTTCTTTTATGTTGTCTGTAGTGCAGTGTTTTATTTTACATTTTAGCTCTTCAATTTTTATGGGCTAGAAAAACAAGGACCATTCACAACTTAAGGCATATTGGAATACCTGGAGACAGTGTCCAGGAGAAGATGACTGGAATTGTGGTCAGAGAGAGAGAAGCTCTGTGAGTGGAAATATTTACTCACCACAAGTGCTGCCCTTGTGTACACATGTGGGACCTTTGGAGCCAGAGCGAGCCTGCTTGTCTCATGGACTAGAAGTCTCCCTGAAGCCAGCAGTTGTTTCAAGTACTCAGAAAGTAATCTTGTGAAGTGAATCAAATATCCATTTGATGTTTTTAAGAATCAACGATATAGGGCTGGGAAGGTGGCTCAGTGGTGGAGCGCTTGCCTTGCATGCATGAGGCCCTGGGTTCGATTCCTCAGCACCACATAAACAAGAAGAAAAAAGCCGGAAGTGGCGCTGTGGCTCAAGTGGTAGAGCGCTAGCCTTGAGCTGAAGAGCTGAGGGACAGCACCCAGGCCCAGAGCTCAGGCCCAACAACCGGACCAAAAAAAAAAATCAACAATATATTAAATAAAGCTACAATTTACAAATTGTCCACATACACTAATAGGAATCCTTATGCATTTCTGATCACAATAAGTAATGGAGGAAAGATTTTACCTGTTATTGGATTAACAGATATCTCCCTAGAGTAATTTTACATATCCCTGATACCATAAGGGTATCATGGAGTAAAATATAGACATTGTGACTTGATAAGTCTTTTACAAGGTATCCTACACTTAGACTTGTTGGAGTTGGTGAATTCTTCAAAACATGCAGCCTAACTCTGCTGACCATCTACTGGATGTTTGCCAACATCCACCTGGCACTGAACTATCTGTTCAAAATATGAGTACCAATTCTAATAATGTGAAACTCTTGACCTGCAGGAAAAGCATTGGAAATAGAGCCTGAAAATGGAGTGCTCAGATCAGAGAAGCACCCTCACTGGTTATTTTCAGCACCATGTTTTATGTGCCATGAAGATGCTGGCTTAGGCTGGCCCTTTAGAGTGTGCTGTTTACAGCTGTGGAATCTTCGGAATCTTTTTTTGTGCCTCTACTTTTGAATGAAAAAATGTTCTCTTAATCCAACTTCAACTATTTGATGCATGAGAATAAGAATTAATGTTTATGAAGGGGGCACCTGATTCTATCTGAAAGGAGTTTCCCTAACCTATATATAGACAGAGCAAGGATAGCTTATAGCAGATTGTGAGACTTTAATCAAACAGGATTATTTGGAAAAGAGCTCGTTGTTCTAATACATTGCATAGATATGAACCACCTACAGTGTAACAGCATTCCCCCAGGAACTGGAAAACCCAAGCTCTGCTGCTCTCCAGGGAATGGACAGTTGGTCATTAACACTAGAAATCCTAAACAGGTTCAGTAGGTGTGAAGTCCTCATGAGCTCTAGACACAATGAAATTCTTCCCAACTCCAGTTTGAACTTCATACCTTAGGACCAACTCACAAAGTGAGTTTTTTGTGGGGTTGTTAGTCACTTTGAGACGTTTAGAATGTTTTTGACTCTTTTTGGAGCCCACTCTAGTGGCAACACTAGCATTAGTTTAAGATCTAAAGCCAGAGCCAGCTGTAGCACCTTGTGTTGGCCCACAGGCAGAAACTGTGCAATCAATATATTGTACTAATCATCCACAGTACCTGTTTGATTGGCAAAGCTGATTTTCGAATTTTTTGTATTATCTGAGACAAATCCAACATCAGTTCTGTCAGGAGAAGCTTACAAGATGAGTAAGGAGAGGCCTCATAACTTGTCTTGCTTTCTTTCTATTTTTAAATTGTGAAAATACCATACAGAGGGGTTACAATTACATGGGCAAGGTAATGAGTATATTTCTTATCAAGCATTTTAGACTCCTCCTTTGTTTCCCCTTTCCATCCCTTCCCATCCTCCACCTGCCCCCCCAATCCTCCCAACCGCCTACCCCCACCCATGAGATGTATAAGTCGTTATGTCTTGCTTTCTGTACCTAGTGGCACATATTAATATATATGGTGAGGCTAAGGATGGGTCAGAGTTCCCCTTACTCCTGTGTCCTCTTGTTCTGTCTACGACAACTTTCCTTTAAAAATGTTTTTATTGATACAGGTGGACCCATTGCAACAATGAGATGTACAAGTCGTTATGTCGAAAACGAACTTTACAACTTTGGTGTGGGGGTGTGGTTGAGGGGAGGATTGGGGGTGTGGAGGGAGGATGGGAAGGAATGGGAAGGGGAAACAAAGGAGGAGGCTACAATTCTTGATAAGAAATGTACTCATTATCTTGCCATGTTATTGTAACCCCTCTGTACAGTATTTTCACAATAAAAAAAGAAAAAATGTTTTTATTGATATTATAAAGGTGATACACAGAGGGGTTACAGGTACATAAGTTTGGACAGGTTCTGAAAGATTAAACATAAGTAGAGAGATGGGACCTTTTTCATTCCCATTAGAGCTGAACAGTCAAGCACTGGAATAGAGCTACAGCTAGGCAACCACTCATGCTCATCTGCCAGGAGAGTTTTCCATCTTCACCATGTATTGAGTTCCTGATATTCAGTGGAGCCCAGCCCACACATAATACTATTTGCTAGTAGTAGGATATGTTTACCTACACCAGGAGATAGACAAATGCTTGAGGGGCAATGGTAGAACTTGCTTCCATGACCAAGAAGTCACAACACCTCCCTGTGTTAGGATTGAGATTAGGGAATGAAAATTTTGTTATCTCTTTCCTATTTTCATTTCCTTCTGGGATACTCTGGTGCTGGGTATACTCTGTAGTTTAAATAAACTTGGCTATGGAGGCTCAGTCAGAGGTGACAAAGGAGTCTTTATTGGAGTGCTAGTTATGTGCAGATGACCAATTACAAAGACCTGCAGCCACCAAATACACTGAACTCAGGAAACAGACCAAAGGAAAACAATACTAGCAAACCAATTCAGCTCCAATGGATTGCTGAGTTGGGATGACATGATGACTGGAGAAGAGCCAGGAGACAGAAAACAGGACATGAACATGGAGATACGTGACATAGCATAATGACTCCTGAGCAGGCCCATGCCTAGGTAGTCATTTCAGGGGGCAGTATCAAGGAAACTCCTGGTCCCAGGCACTGGATGGACAGGCTTAATCACCATTCATCCAGATACCAACCCAGAATTTTAAACTTTGCCATTACCAGTTTATTGTCTTACCAGCAAATTTTGTGCATTCTTGTATATTTTCTTGTTCACTAATGTAGGTATCTTTTGGACTAAAAGACTTCAGTATTTTTGTAGAATAGGTATGTTGGAGGTATAGTCTCTTAACTGCATCAGTCTGGAAATATGTTTGTGCATTTGTCCTTTATCTTTCTCTTGTGAAAGATATCTTTGAAAAGTACAGTTGTCATGGTAGATAGAATGCATTTTTTTCAGTACTGTAAAGACTTCCTGCCAAACCCTGCTGGCATCTGTGTATTATATTTAGGACTCAACTGTTAGAGAAACAGAGACACACCTAAGTATTAGATCCATTTCTCTTCTAATCTAGAGAATCTTCCATACAAAATTCACTTTTGACAGCTTGATCATACAATAGCTTGCCGTAGATGTGTAGATGTCATTGTCAAAAATTTGATTAACATTTTATGTTTTAGTTGGTATCATGTATTCTTATTCTTGTGTATGTAGGAATTTAAAATTCTGTCATTACTTAGGACAAGCATTTTAACTTGTTAGCATCCTCATCATTTCCTAAATCCACAAAACACTAATATTGACTATTATTTATACTGTTGTCAACTTTTGACAAAACTTCTTTCACATGTCTCCTCATCCTTGCTTTCAGTTTAGTACTCGACTAGATTTCCTTCAACGTAACTATTTTCTTCTATTTAGAAGACATCACTAAGTTAACAGGCATTAATTGAGAAATTTTAAATATATATATATATATATATATATATATATTATACCATATGTTGAAAAAGTTAATATTCTCATTTGAATTTTCATGTTGCTACCATTGTTTACTCCTTTGAACAATTCGTTTTTACTTCCTTATATTAATTTCCTTAAAATGTGCACACATACATATATCAAAAGTGTACACAAAGAAAGAAATGTACGTTAATCCTTTTTACTCCTGTTTTCTTTCCTATCCACAATTTTAATCTAAAAATATTGAGAATATAATAGTGATTACTCCTTTTTGTCCTACTGGCCTTGGAATTGGAATTTCAATGTAGAGTTTGCTCACAATTCATTCCTCTTCCCCCATGTTTGATGTTCCTCTGTTCAGAATGATTTCCTTAGAGTTGAATGAATCCCTTTGTGCTACATGAATGAAAATACAATTCCCTCACCTGATATTTGAGCTCTTGTTCTGATTGATATTGCAGGACGTGTTGTTCACAATGTTGGGTGTGTGAGCAGAGCTTACTATGGAATCTTCTCTAAATGACACTTTGCTTCTGAAAGATGTTCTTAAATTGAAATATTTGTTAGTTAGCCTGACTTCCCATATAAACACATAACCTAAACTGGGTGACTCGAACACAAATTTTAATTTTATTTTCAATTCCCTGACTTGAATTTGGGGCCTTGGAGTTGTACCTGAGCAGCTTTGTACTGAAAGCTAGCATTTTACCACTTGAAACAAAGCATCACTTCCGAATTTTGAGTGGTTAATTGGAGATTAATATTCCATGGAGACTTTCCTGCCAGTGCTGGATTCTAACTATGGTAGTCAGATCTCAGACTCCTGAGTAACCAGGATTACAAGTGTGAATCACTGGTGCCCAGCAAAACAAAAGTTTTTTCACACACATGGAAATTGTTACCCCAAGAAAAAGACAACTGAATACTTGGTGTCTTATGAGAGTCTATTTCATATTTAAGGGACAAGTTTTTGCTGTGGTGCATGTGAAAGTGGGCATAAAGTAAGCTGTCTCAGAGCTTAAGTAAGTTTCTGAATCTCATGCATGACAAATTCCCTTCATGTCCTTACTTATTCCTATTTACAAACATAGGTACAATATTTGCAATTTATCCTGATTGGAGATAATGTTTTAACATATTAATTGGCAAAGAAGTAAGCATTCAAACAATCAAAATCTTAAGTTTTGAAAAACTCCCTAAATTTCTATGCTCATTATGCAGCTTGATTTTCAAGAACTATAATTCGTTTTGGGATTGGCTTTTTTCTGTTGAAGAAATGAAAAAAAAAAACTATAACTTGACCTTGGGATTTGATATTTATGTGGTTCAATATGGAAGTTGGACAGCATTTAAAAATCCCTTCATTTGCCTCTTTAGGAAGTACGAGATCCTTAACCAGTCTTGTATGAGAAACTGTAAGACTAGGGCAGCATTTACAAGACCACCAGGATTAAAATCTGCCCAGATTGGGACACTACTGGACCTCTACAAGATTGCATAGGTGAAAGTGGGACGAGTGAAGTAATATCTTAAAATGTCTAAATTGGTGCCGTTTCAGGTGTTAGAAAAGAATGAAAAGAGGCTGAGAAAATGCCATCACCATGGAGACGCAGCCAGTATGGGCAGCAATTTACCCTCAAAAGCAAGGCTTAGAACAATTTACCAGATCCCAACCTTGGCTCCTTGCCCCCAGTTACCCTGAAAGCGAACCATTCAGGAGTATGCAATGCCTTGACTCAACCACTTCCACAGCCCTCATGGGCTGGACGCCGGGTTACAACCAGGTTTACAAGGGGAAGAAGCTAGCTGAACAGATGTTTCAAGGACTTATTCTTTTTTCTGCAATAGTTGGATTTATCTATGCATAAATGGCCAAACAGTTTGGATGGACAGTCTATATAGGTATGGCCGGATTTGCTTTTCCATGTTTGCTGATGCTTCCTCCATACCCATCTATGCACGACATCGCCTCAAATGGTTATCTGTTCAAGAATCAAGAACAGAAGACAAGAAAATTGGGGATAGAAAAATTAAGAGGTATGTTAAAAAAATTCATTGGGTTTTTACATTTGTTTTCTCTGAGATGAGCTAAGTTCACATCATACCCAAATCATGAGCCTAAAACTCCCTATGCTCTTAAACACAGATTTCTTTATATTTTAGTTTTCTTTATATTACTTTTTTGTTATTGTTTTGTTTTCTACCCCTAGTTAATTGAGTGTTGATTAGTTACAAAATAGTCTCCTATTGTTCACTTCTCATTTTGAAGAAGAAGCCAAAGCCAAGCCTGTCATAGTAGCACTAGCCTGGCCCTTCTCCTAGCCATCTGTGAGCATTCATGAGTGACAGCCAGGTTCAGCACATTCTTGGCTTTACTTCTGTCTTTTTTGTACTTTTTTAATTTTAAAAATGCTGTATACAGTGGTTACAGTTCATGAGCAAGGTAATGAGTACATTTCAGCTCCCCTATGAACCAGAAATCCCACTTTGGGGCATTTACCAAAGGGTCACAAACAAGGCCATACTCAGGCTACCAGCACAACTATGATTATAACAGCATTATTTAACATAGCTAAGATATTGAACCAAACCATATGTCCTTCAATAGATGAATGGATCAAGAAAATGTGATATATATATATGTATATATATATATATATATATATATATACATATACATACATACATACTATATATACATATATAAACATTCATACAATGAAGTTTTCTTTATATTCCAAAGGCAGTTAGAAATAACTCAGTTGTATTTGACTTACAAATATTTTAGACACATATTTTAGACTTTTGGAAAACAAAAGTACATGTATGCAATGTTTCTTCCAGGTACAAATAATAATAAATGCCACATAAATGACAGCCAAAAAGGAAAAGGTATGATAGGAAAAAGGTGTATTTAGGAACATAATTTTTGTGATATCAAAGACTATGCATTCAAAGATAATAGGCTACCTATAATCTAATTGGCTTGAAAAAGGGAATGCAAAAGTTACAGTAGATTACTGGTTTATTTGGATTTTTAAGCCCTATCAATAATTTCCTTTAAAAATTGGGAAGTTGAAAATGACTTTAGAGTGTGATAATATGTTGAACTAGGTGGTTCATACATAATAATACCAGTTACTAAGGAAAATTATCTCTAAGTACCCTCAAGGCTAGTAAAGTACTAGCCTTGAGGAAAAAAGCAAAAAGTGAATAAGGCTCTGAGTTTGTCAGCCTGAACTAGCATGTGTGTGTGTGTGCGCACACACACACACACACACACACACACACACACACACACACACACACACACATACACGCACACGCATGCTCATGTGCAAGGGATGTTGAAAGACTCAGAAAGAGAAATGGAGTGTAAGTCCTTTCATATGTAATATTAGATCTAAAATATGAACATGAAATTTGAAAAAAGTAAAACACATGTCCATTAATTATATATGAGTTCAGACTATATAGTACAGAAAGCAGTAAAATTTTATGTTGTATTAATTTTTTTGTGAAAGTATTGTACAGAGGGGTTACAATTACATGGGCAAGATAATGAGTACATTTCTTATCAAGCATTGTAGCCTCCTTCTTTTTGTCCCCTTCCCATCCCTTCCCATCCTCCCCCGCCCCCCCAATCCTCCCCGGCGACCACCCCTCTGCACCAAAGTTTTAAAGTTCATTTTCAACATAATGACTCAATTTTATGTTCTAACCTCTCTGACATAACAGTATCATATACGAACAGTAAAAAGATGAAGCATATCTTGTCCTTGGGTAGGTGTTAAAGGAGACATGGAAAGAGGCAAAGGAATAGGGAGTAGATGGCTTGGAAAATACAACATAAGATTCAATGCACATATGTGAAAATGGAACTAGGAAAGAAAGGGGATGGGTGGGGTTTTTATAGATTAGAAGAGTCGATGGACACTATGACAAAGTCTAAGAGGCATTGTAAAAACCAATTGATACATTGTACAACTGTTTAAAAAAACTATCCATGAGGCCTGTAATTCTAATTACTCAGGAGGCTGTGAAATGAGGATTGTGGTTTGAAGCCAGCCATGGCAGAAAAGTTCATGCGACTCTTATCTCCAACAAACTACTCAGAGAAGGCTGGAAATAGTGCTGTGGCTCAAGTTGTACAGGGCTAACCTTCATCACAGAGAGGTTTTGGAACAGCATTTTGATCTTGATTTGAAGTGCCAAGACAGGCACAAAAACAAAACAAAACAAAAGATAAAAAGAAACAAACCAAAAACAAAAAAGTTCTTAATTTTTATATTTTTGAAAATTACAAGAAAAACCCATGTTCCACCTACTTCAAATAGTTAGATAATATACATTATATGGCTGTGATTATGATGGATGGAAATTTTCTCATTCATGTAGCATCTAATGTTCAGTCGAGGCATGGTTTTTCATGCCTCCCAGGCTATGAATTGTGTAGGCTGAGGTTATGTGCTTGGAGCTGCAGATGCTGATACCCTTCTCAACCAGTGTTTCACCTCTTAACAGGGCAGTCATACCCAAGGGCTCCTTCAACTGCAGCTTCATGACCTCTTCGTGGTCCTGTGGGCCCAGTTGGGGGTGCCATCCTGGATACATGTGATTTGAAGTAAGTTCATCCTACTCATCCTCTATGCCAAAAGAGTCAAGTGTGAGAGGGTTTGCAGACATTTGAAGTAATGTACATACACGGTGCTCCAGTGGCCCCACATACCTACCCAGCATATGCCTGTGTATCCTAGGATTATTGTTCTGGAGCAGGGGATGCTTCCAACATATTCCTTAACTAGTGCTTCACCTGCTAAAATGAATACATGATTGAGAGCCTCTTGTTTACCTTAAGGAAATCTAAATTCCTGATCTGTGCCAGGCCACAACAGATGCCATCTCACATGCCCCCCATTTCATTTTATGTTAGACATCTCCTGCCACACTGTGGGAACCAAAACACTTGGGAGCAGTTGTGCATGTATGTACACACATTCACACTAAGGCATGTACATAGTGTCAGATTTGACTGGTTGTGTACTATATATTATAGTACCCAAGTGAAAGAAGACTTGGAGATTCCTTGACTACGAGCTGTCCTGTTTTGCTATTTAGCTGTGTCCTGTATAGCCCAGGGTTGTGGGATTCGAAGTGGGCATGCGTCCACCCTCCACAACCAGTGCTCCTCCTCCTACAGGGAGAGCATACCCAAAACCCTGTTCTTTCCCTCTTGGACTAACATCTTGCAGGTCCTTCTCTGAAGGCCCAGGTGACAGTGCCATTCCAGATGCCCTAGTTTCCAGGCAAATAGGACCACTCTCCCTTTGTGGTAACTGAATATTTGTGTGGGGTTGAGTGAGTATATCATTGTGCTTGTGTATACACCAGTTTGTGGAACACAAGGACCTGTGGCAAGATTTTCCCACTTGGGTGCTGATGCCAGCCCAAGGGAAGAAAAGCTTAGAGAGTAGGTCTTTCATGTCTCCCTTGCAGAGTATGGCCTGTGCTGCTTGGGATTACGGGGCTGGAGTTTGGCATGGTGCTGCACTTTCTAACCAGGGCTTATCCTGTTACAGGGAAGTCATACAAGGCAGCCAGTTTTTCTTCACTTTGGGACCTCTGGCTTCCTGGTATGAGTCAGCCCAGGTGCAGCTATATGTGCCTATGTCCTTCTCAGTAAGTGGTTCCACTCCAAGTTGGAACTGTGGGAATCCAGTTGTGATATGTGTTGTGCATGTGTGTATACACATTCACAGGAGGGCACAAATGTGGTGCCAGAGTGGCCTTGTTGTGCAATATATTGGATCCAGAAGAAGGGAAGCCATAGCTTGTCCTTTTTCCTTAGCTGGCTAATTTCAGTGTAGCCTTGGGAGGCCTTCAATTCAAAGTGATTCCATTCCCTCCTCTGTCCTGTGAAAATGAAATCATGGGTCAGGGATTTTGTGCATGTGTATACACATGTTCCCATGAAAGCACTTAACCTATTTTTAAATTAGATAGGTCCTACGTGTTTTTGGACCCAAGAGAAAAAGTCTGGGGTTGGAGACTGTAAAACATCCCTTTCACAGGCCTGTGGAGCCGGGCTTATAAGCCTGGAACTTGGGGTGCTGCCTACCTTCCTAAATAGTGCTTACTCCTGCTAAAGAGAGGTCGTGCTTGGTAGCTTGCTCTTCACCATGTGGACTACTGTCTTGCTCGTCCCTTCTGATAGGCCTATGCGCCAGTACACACTTTCATAAGAGGGCACATACATGATGCCAGATAGGCCTGATTGTGGGCATATTGGGCCAGGCCCTGTGTCCATACCCCTGTAATTCCTTTGTAGCCTGGAGTTATTAACTTGGATCTGGGTATGTTGCTACCTCCCTAACTAGTCGTTTACCTGGTACAGTGACTTCATAGTGAGGACCTCTTCTTGTTCATGTAAAGGAACTCTTTATTCATGATTTGTCAGCCTCAGAGACAGTGCCATCTGAGATATATCCATTTTCATGTAAAGATTGCTCCCACCCTGCCATTCTATGGGAACCCATTCATGGAATGTGGACACATGATTGTGCCTATGTGGTGCCAGTTGGACTAAGGTGGGCTCTAGCGGGCAGAAGAGATGGCACATTGGAGCTTGGAGTATGTCCACCACCCTTCCCAACTATAGCCTATATACTGGGATTTTGAGCCCTGAGCAGGTGATACTGTTGCTCACCCCATCCAGTGCTTCCCCTTCCACAAACAGGTCATGCCCAGTAGCCTGTTTTTCTTAATCTTGCAAACCTCTAGCTTCATGATTTGTGTTGTCCTAGATGCAGGTACCATTTGCAGATGACCCCAATTCTAAGGAAGCTGTTCCTCTCCTGCCCTTGACCTGTGGGAACTGAATTGCAAAACAAACAAAAAAAAAAAAAACATTACAAACTAGTAAGTAGTGGGGTACTAGAAGTTATTTCACAAATGAGGGTCCTTATTAAGGCTTCTTACCCCCTTTTTTCTTCCTTGAAAAAATTTCCAGTGTACTAAAAATCATCACAAATACTTATGACAGTGCATATTAATTGTGATGTACTTGATATTATGTATGAAAATTTTCTTCATGAATTTTCGTCAGTGGTGTTTGATAACTTTTACTCCTCTATATGCAGTTTGCATAATGATAAAGTTGGTATCAATATCCACATATATTCTTATATAATCCTTCTCCAATCATTTGGTATTGTCCAGTATATTTTTAACTTTTCCCTAGTCTGACAAGTGTGATATCTCTTTATTGTTTCTGATAGAATATTTTTCATAAATCTTGCCACATCACATATGCCTTTTCTTGTGAATTGCATGCTCAGATATTTTATTCAATATCATGTATCCTATCTGTCATCTTCTTGATTGAAATGTTCCTTTGTTGAATACATACTATTTAAATGTCTTCAGCCTTAAGAGACGATGTTTATATTTTTCTTGATATTACTTACTCAACCAAAGGTGTTGCTGTAATGTAAACTTATTGATATTTTCCGACCTTTGTATTAATTTCCTTGGGGAAAATCTCCATTCTTAAAATGTACTCTTATTTCATTCTTAAAGCTTTTTTTTTTTTTAAATTTTTTTTTTGGTCCAGTTGTGGGGCCTGAACTCTGGGCCTGAGCACTGTCCCTCAGCTCTTCAGCTCAAGGCTAGTGCCCTACCACTTGAGCCACAGTGCCACTTCTGGCTTTTTCCTTTTTGCTTATGTGGTGCTGAGGAATCGAACCCAGGGCCTCAGGCATGCAAGGCAAGCGCTCTACCACTGAGCCAACTTCCCAGCCCCTCATTCTTAAAGCTTTTAAGTGTTGCTTTCTACCTTTGCCTCTTTGTTTTTAGGAATTATTTGCTACGGCTTTAAGTTAAGGTCTATTTTGTATCTTATTCCATATAAATAGCTAGCTCATCCAAATAGCTATTTATTGAATAGTCTAATGTCAAATCTCAGGATTCTACATGGGCTTGTACTCAATTCTCTACCCTGTGTAATTCTTTTTCTTCAGCTGTAATACCACATTGTCTTGATTACTAGGCTTTAGTATAACAAATCCTCATTTTGAGTTATGGTCTGTCCCCAAAATTGTTCTTTCATATTCTTTGTGTCTTTTGATCTTTAGAAATCCTTCCCCTCCTCTGTTAGTGGGGACCAAACACCGAGTCTCTTGCATTTAAGGCAAGCACTCTACCAACCACTCAGCAACTCACCTCATAACTTTGAGGAACAACAGTCACTGGGTCCAGGTGAGGTTTGGGGAAGTTTCCCTCTATAAGTAGGAACTCTTGACTTAGGGTCCTTGGTCACAGAATAAAAATTTGCAGAGTAGTCACCATGGTAAGAAAACTTGGCAATACTTTATTGAGTTAGCAAGCAAACAAACAGATAAGCAGATAAACAGAAAGACAGAGGCACACTCAGAGTGTGAGTGCTTTTAACAGTAGGCGCAAAGAGCTCTTTGACATCAGTGGCATTTATATAATAAAAGCAAGTCCTGTCATAAAGCCATATATATAGGTGTTTATCTTTGCTCTTAATCACTCTGGGGTTACACCATCTGAGTTCTTGGTTATTTGGTGATTCAGTCTTTAGTGTATTTCTTTTTTTTGGGGGGGGAGGGTCCAGTCTTGGGGCCTGAACTCTGGGCCTGGGCGCTGTCCCTCCGCTCTTCAGCTCAAGGCTAGTGTTCTACCACTTGAGCCCCAGCGCCACTTCTGGCTTTTTTCTTTTTTTTTATGTGGTGCTGAGGAATCCAACCCAGGGCCTCATGCATGCAAGGCAAGTACTCTAACACTGAGACACCTTCGCAGCCCCTTTAGTGTATTTCTTACAGGAAAGAATGCATATATTTTTGCCACAGAACAGATGCTTATCCTTAAGATGATGAATGCATCCTGAGTTAGAAGCAAAGAAGATAGTGCATGTATTTTTCTAAATGTATTATTCCTATCAGAGTTCCTAGATGTCATTTTCCAGGTCTCATTTTTCCTAAGCTATGCAGCCTGAAACTATAAAAAGTCCTGATAAGACTTCTCATAAAATTGCATTCAATTTATAGATTGATTTGATAGAAAACAATACATTCTTTAGATATTGAGTATTCCCATGAATGATTTTTTTTTGGGGTCCGGTCATGGGGCCTGAACTCTGGGCCTGGGCACTGTCCCACAGCTCTTCAGCTCAAGGCTAGTGCTCTGCCACTTGAGCCACAGCGCCACTTCTGGCTTTTTTCTGTTTGCTTATGTGATGCTGGGGAATTGAACCCAGGGCCTCAAGCATGCAAGACAAGCACTCTACCATTAAGCCACCTTCTCAGCCCCCCATGCATGATTTTGACATGGCTGTATTTTGCTGTTTTTCAGTTATTTTTAATGATTAATGTTTGTTACATAGTATTATATATCTTTTGTAGGATATGCTTCTTTGTGTGTTTTTGTTTGTGTGGTTTGGTTTGAACAACATGGGGAATTGAACTGGTGTATGGGAGGAAAGCATTCTACCACCTAAGCCACAATATAGCCATGTTAGTAACTATTGAAGCTACTTAAAATAATCATCCATCTTATAATTTGTTATTTTTACCTTTTTTTCATCCTGGGGAACTGAGTATAGGAGTCTGGTTTGTGTGTGTGTGTGTGTGTGTGTGTGTGTGTGTGTGTGTGTGTGTGTGTGTGTGTGTGTGTGTGTGTATGCACATGCATGCATATAAGTGTATATATGCCAATACTGGGGCTTGAATCCTCTTAACTTTTTCCAGCCAAGGTTAGCATTTACCATTTGAGCATGTATGCACCTTCAGTGTGGCTTTTCTGGTTAAATCCTACACAGGAGGATACAAATGGCAGTTCAAAGCCAGCCTGGGCAGAAAAGTCCAGTAGTCCTATGAACTACTTTGAAAAACTACTATGAAAAACCTGGAAGTGGTACTATAGCTCAAAAATAGTGCTCAAGCTTTGAATTGAAGCCCTCAATCCTTAGGGCCAGCACATACAAAAATTAATGAACTTTGAGTTGTCTAACTATGATGTATTTACACCATGATCTACAGATCTCAGCCTCTCAAGTAGGTAGTATTGTAGGTGTGATCCTGTAGTAATAATAAGTCATTTATTATTGTTACTAATGGATATATTTTAAAGACATAAGTGTATGCTAGTGGCTCAAGTCTATAATCCTAGCTAGTCAAGAGGCTGAAGTTTAAGAATCTCTGTTCAAAGCTGACCCAAGGGAGAAAAATCTATGTGGCTTATCTCCAATTAACAACCAAAAAGTTGGAAACACAGCTGTAGCTTTAGTGGCATAGTAGTAACCTTAAGCAAAAATGCTTAGGGACAGTGCCCAGACCCATAGTTCAAGTCCCAGAATAAGCCCCCCAAAATTAAAATAAATAGAACACAAAATAAATCCAGGTATGGCTAGTGATAGTATGCCTAGTTTGCATGAAATTCTGAATTTGATTGCCACCAGCAAGAAAAATACACAAACCAAGAAAAAATGTTTCCAAAGTCAGAGGGAATTTTTTACTGATCCTTACTAACAGACAATTTTTTTTCTTACACAATTTCATTTGGAAAGTTAGCCCAAGGCAGGTGCTAGTGGCTTGGCTGATGCCTGTAATACTAATACTCAGGAACTTGAGAATTGAGGATAGTGGTTCTTGAGACTCTTCAATAAGCTACTCAAAAATAAGTGGAAGTGGCCTTATGGCTCAAGTGATAGAGAGCTAGCCTTGAGCTCAAAGAAGCACAGGTACAGGGGCCAGGCCCAAAGTTCAAGCTTCATGGACAACAAAAATAAAAATAAAAATAAAAAGCCAAACAATAACTCCAGTAGAAGAGAAATTATTATGCAATGACTACTTTAGCAAGAATGCATTTCTCAGTTTAAAATGAGGTTTCACTTTGTATAACCTTATAAATATAAGATAATTAAATTTCAAGTAATTATTTAACTTCACTATCCACTAAGTTGGAGTGTTGATCTATATGTTAAATAACAGTGAGTTATAGAAACATGAAAGACCTACTTGAGGCAATGATAAGGGGAGTTGAAGAAATCAATGTTGTTTTGAGTGCAACTCAGGTTGAAGCTGACCACCTAGGTAGGTCTTCAGGAGACTAAGGCTGTTTCTCATTTCTAAGATCCCTCTCCTTGGCTGGGGCCCTCCCATTGAGTTTAATCAAAGAATTAGGTTAGGTGTGGGGAAAAGCAGCAGCTTGTATTGAAGGTTTTAAAAAAATAAACCCTCCTTTTTGTGTTTAAATGTAGGAACTAGAGAAGTCGTTGGTTCACAGGACTCTGCATTTGAAAGAACTTCCAACTATGAAGGCCAATCTGAGCCACATATTCCAGAGAAGGACATGATGTTGGCAAAGGAACAGATAGAATATTTGCAGAAGAATTTTATGTGGTGCTTAATTTATTAAGCCTTTCTTGTTTATGTTTGATGTAACCTGCTAGTAATAGATGTGAAATGAGTAAAGGATCTGTTGGCCACCTAAAGTTGTTACTTCATCAAAAGTACATCTGATCATGCTAAACCTTAGGTTTCTAAGAGGAAGAAAAAGATGTAAGTCCTTCAAGATGCTAACAAATCTGAATTCACAATCCATTAATTGGAGGGAAGGGCACTTTTTGTTGGCAATTTTAAATATCCAATTGCATTTTTCTATGCAGGTGACTATCAGCAAAGAGGAGATTGAAGGGGGCTCAGTGGTATAGTACTTGCTTCAGATGCATGAGGCCCGGGGTTCAATTCCTCACAGACACATAAACAGAAAAAGCCAAAACTGGCACTGTGGCTCAAGTGGTAGAGCGCCAGCCTTGAACTGAAGAATTGAGGGACAGTACCAGGGCCAGGGTTCAAGCCCCACAACCGACAAAAAGAAAACTAAAAGAGGAGAATGAAGACACTCAGTCATGGATCCTGTTGAATGAAGACAATGGAGCTGTGTGGATAGCTGGTGCTGATGGAAAACAGTTCTACAGACAGCAGACAGCAGTATCATTGAAGAAAGGGTTGAGAAGTTTCAGAAGGTGAACCAGCAGTATGAAGGCACGTGTAGTTACGACATCCTTCTCAATGCTGAGAATCTCATGCTATAGGCATGTTTTGTACCAGAGTTGAAGAGACTTTCGAACTACTTTTCATCATTCTGAGGGAAAAGAGAAGATTGTATAGAGATGAGAGGTGTGAGCCACTCATGGATAAGCATATATTGAGAACAGTTAAGTATCTTGGTGTCTCAGACCAGTGAAGGAGTCTAGTTATTATTGCCCAAGGGCAGAAGTCATCCCGAGTAAAGTTGATGATTTCATGTGGTCACTAGGCTTCAGATGTAATGTAGCTTAGTCATATAACAGGAGTGATGTTCTTTGAGTTATTTGAAACTGAGTTATATTCTCTTGGGACTCCCAAGTAAATTAGAATAGAAGATACCCATGAGAGACATGAGAGGGACTGTTGCATTAAAAAGTAAGAACTAGATTTTGAATTTGATTAATGAGCTTTTCTTGACTTTCTAGACTTTCCTTTTGAAATTGCATTAACTCATTTGTACAATGAGAATTTTTCAATTACAAAAATCTTTAAGAAGCACCCTTATGTTTGTGGCTAAGGAAGAAATGGTTCTTTCCTTTTTTTTTTTTTTTAGTCATGCAAATTGAACTCTGGGCCTGGGCATAGTCGCTGAGCAATTCAGCTCAAGAGTAGAACTGTACCACTTGAGACACAGTGCTACTTCCTCCCTTTTCTATTTATGTTGAGAATGGAAGCCAGAGCCTCAAAAATAATTTATCCTGTAATTGTTTCATTTTTGGTTATTATTAATTTTTTTCATTGTGAAAATTCCATACAGAGGGGTTACAATTACATGAGCAAGGTAATAAATACATTTCTTATCAAGCATTGTTACCTCCTCCTTTGTTTCCCCTTACCATCTCTGCCCTCCCATTTCCCTTCCCCCCATCCCAACCTCCCCCCACCAAAATTGCAAAGTTCATTTTTCGACATAAGGTCTTGTACATCTCATTGTTGCAATGGGTCCACTTGTATCCCTATTTAAACAATTTCTTTTTTCCCTTCCACACCGCAAATTATACCAACAAAAAATATAGTGAAAACAGGGGTTATAACAAGAGGGAGGGACATACAAAGCAACAAAGAAATCATCTTATAAATATGTTAGAAACAATCGGAAGAAAGAAAAATTATTTCAGTAGTTCTCTAGGGGTTGATTTCACCTAACATCAACTTACTTGAACTTTACTTCTTGTCTCAGACATATACTAGTTATTGCAAATAAGGGAAACCATGGGACCTATGTTTTTTTGGGCCTGGATTACTTTACTTAATACAATTTTTTCCAAGTCTTTCCCTTTACTAACAAATGGGGCAATGTCATTCTTTCCGGTGGAGGCATAGAATTCCATTATATATATATATATATATTATATATATATATATATATACATATATATATTATATGTAATATATATTATATATAATATATAATATATAATATATAATTATAATATATATTATATATATAATATATATAAATATATAATATAATATATATAATAATATATATACAATATATAATATATATTACATATAATTATATATATTATGTATATAATTTATATAAATTATATATAATATTATATATAATATATATTATATATTATATCATATATATTATATATAATATAATATATTATATATTATATATTATATATATTATACATATATATAATATATATATATATATATACCACATTTTCTTGATCCATTCATCTACTGAGGGACATCTGGGTTGGTTCCATATCTTAGCTATAGTAAATAATGCTGCAATAAACATAGTTGTGCTGGTAGCTTTAGTATGGTCTTGTTTGTAATCAATAGGGTAAATGCCCAAATGTGGGATTGCTGTGTCATGGGGGAGCTCTATGTGGAGTCTTTTGAAGAACCTCCATACTGCTTTCCAAGTGGTTGAACAAGTTTACGCTCCCACCAACAATGAAGTAGGGTTGGGTTCCCTTCTGTCCACATCCACTCAGGTATCTCTTTTTTTTAGAGTTCTTGATTATAGCCATTCTAACTGCAGTGAGGTGGTATCTCAGTGTTATTTTGATTTGCATTTCTTTTATGGATAAGAAGGTTGAGCATTTCTTCATGTGTCTATTGGCCATCCTTCTTTCCTCTTCAGAGAAGTTTCTCTTTAAGTCTTTATTTAGCTCACTTATTTATTGGGCAGTTGTTTCTTTGAATGATTTAATTTTTGAGTTCCAGGTATATTTTAGATATGAGAACCTTGTCCATTGTATGGCTAGTGAAGATCTTCTCACAATCCGAGGGCTTTCTATTGATCTTTCTAGCTATATCCTTTACCACGCAAAAACTCTGCATTTTCATGCAATCCAATTTGTCCAACCTTTCTTTGATTTGTTGTGTTTTTGGGTGTCTATTAATAAACTTTTGTCCTGTGCCAAAGAGACCTAGGGTTTCTCCTATTCCATCCTGTAATGTTTTCACAGTGTCTTCTTTGACTCTGAGATCCATTTGGAGTGGATTCTCATGCAGGGTGATATATTAATATCTAGCTTTAGTTTTTTACAAGATTATAACCAATTTTGCCAACACCATTTACTGAAGAGGCTGTCTTTCTTCTATTCTATGTTTTTAGTTCCCTTATCAAAGATTAGATGGCTGTAGGTCTGTAGGTTCATTTCTGGGTTTTTAATTCTATTGCCTTGGTCCTGAGGTCTGTTCTTGTGCCAGTACCAAGCTGTTTTGATTACTATGGCTTTGTAATAGAGTTTGAAATTTGGTAGTGATATTCCTCCAGCACCGTTCTTTCTGTTAGGATTTGTTTTTGCTATTCGAGGTCTTTTATTGTTCCATTTGAATTTCTGGATTGCTTATTAGATTTCTTTGAAGAATGAGGTTGGAATATTGATAGGTATTGCATTTTCATGATGTTGATCCTTAAAATCCAGGAGCATTGGAGGTTTTGCGACTTTCTAAGTTCTGTTTGATTTCCTTTTTCAGGTTTTTAAAGTTTTCATCATAGAGGTCCTTCACTTCTTGGGTTAATTTAATTCCTAGGTATTTTATTTTTTGGGTGGCTGTTACAAATGGAGTTGTTTCCTGATTTCAGCCACACTTTTCTCATTGTTAGCATACAGAAAAGTCAGTGATTTTTGAGGGTTAGTTTTATATCCTGCTACTTTGCCAAAGTTTTGAATCAGCTTGAGTAATTTGAGAGTGGTGTCCTTGGGAATCTTTAAATAGAAGATCATGTCCTCTGCAAAGAGGGGGAGTTTTACTTCATCTTTCCCTATTTGGACCCCTTTTATGTTGTATCTTGTCTTGTTCTTTAGCTAGGCATTCTAATACTAGTTTGAAGAGAAGTGGAATAAGTGGAGATCCTTGTCTCATTCCTGAGTTAAGAAGGAAAGGCCTTAGTTTTTCATTATTGTGTATAATTCTGCCTGTAGGTTGGTCATATACAGACTTTATTGTATTGAGGAATGCTCCTTGAAAAATAGCAGCAACAAAAATGATCCTTATCAGAAAGAACAATGTTGGAGGAATATCAGTACCAAATTTCAAACTCTACTACAAAGCCATAGTAATCAAAACAGATGGTTACTGGCGCAAAAACAGACCTCAGGACCAATGGAATAGAATTGAAACCCCAGAAATGAACCCATCTAAACTTCAATAAAGGAACTCAAAAATAGAATTGAAGAAAGACAACCTCTTCAGTAAATAGTTCTGGCAAAGCTGGTTAACTACTTGTAGAAAACTAAAGCTAAATCCTTATATATCACCCAGCACTAGAATCAACTCCAAATGGACCAAAGTCCTCAGAGTCAAAGCAGACACCCTGAAAACATTACAGGACAGAATAGGAGAAACCCTGGGTTTCCTTGGTGTATGCCAAAATTTTCTTAATAGATATCCAGAAACACAACAAATCAAAGAAAGTTTGTTCAAATGTGCTTGCATAAAATTGCAGAGTTTCTCCATGGCAAAGGACATAGCTAGCAAAATCAATAGAAAGCCCAGGGATTGGAAGAAGATCTTCACTAGCCATACAATGGACAAGGGTCTCATATCTAAAATAATAGTTTCATTTCATTTAAGTGTTTTCTTTTCTCAGTGGTGGAGCTTGAACTCAGAGCCTGGCCACTGGCCCTGGCCCTTTGTGTTCTCGAGGCTGGTGCTTTACCTCTTCAACCACAACACCACTTCTAAGGAAGAAATGCTTCTGGGGGCTGGGCACTATAGTCTCACCTCTCTAATCCTACTCAGAAGGCTGCTATCTGAAGACTGAATTTGAAAGCCAGTCCACACAATTATCTCCATTTAGCCATCAAAACTGTGGTAATATAGCCTTAGCTCAAGGGATTGAACACCAATCTTGACAGAAAAAGCTAGAGGATAGTACCCAGGCCCTGAGTTCAAGTTCTCATACAAGCACACACACAAAAAAAAAGAAAACAGCGAGGTCGAGTAATAATGGAACTTCCTGTTTTCATACCTTTCCAGGACTGCATGGAGGAAATAATCCTGTTATGTGAAAAGAAGTCCCCATTGAAGCAAATGAGTGAATAGTGAAAAATCTTCAGCAGCAACACAAAAGCTTTCAAGGTGGATGACAGGCATAGCAAAGTTAATGAGTGTCAGTAACATGTCTTTGATGTCCTTGTATTAAGGTAAGAAATGACTTGAAATTGCTTCCTACTTCTAAACTTACTTCACTGAGCGAGGAACCTAAGCATGACTTTCCTCTACAGTAATCTGGAATCTTTATAAACTTGCAGATTAAAGTTTGATGCTTAAAAAGAATACTTATAATTTGTGCATTAAAAGAGATTGATTATTAGTAAAAAGTTATTATGCATTAGGTTATTATTGTTTTTGTAGTACTTGGGATTAAAAGCAGAGCCTCTGTTAGAGAAGTTCTGCACCTGTTTCTTTGAGACTGAATCTTCCTGTGTGTGTTACCCAGGATGTCCTTCAACTCCTGGGCTTGAATGGTCCTCCCACCAAAAGTGACCAGCCATTGGTAGGATGAGGTATATGATCAGCTATTGCAGGGGACTGAGCTAAGGTTCAATGCTAATACTTGGTGTAGGTCTCAGGAGCGTGAGTAAACCAGATGTTCCATTTTGGAAATAGCGTTCCTGAATTTGAACTCCAATCCCAATAATCTAGACTATTGTCCTAAAGAAGGAGGTGTTAACATTGACTTAGATGGCCTGTAAGGAGAGTATCTTTCATGAAGCTGGAAGTGAGCCTAACAGTGGTCTGCTAAACAGAAATTCTGGACTAAGGAAAATGAGGCTAAGGATAGGAGGAATTTGCCACATTATGTTAACTCTTAACAAGAGAATGGATAAGGGATATCATTCCTTTTCCCTGCAAAGTGTTGAAGGTGATTTGGCCTTCAAGATGGGCTATTTTTAAGCCCATGGATTGGGAGAAGATAAACTAGCCATTCAACGGACAAGGGTCTCATATCTAAAATATAGTTGGAACTCAAAAAATTAAATCCCCCAACAACAAATCATCAAAGAAACAACTGCACAATAAATAAGTGGGCTAAAGACTTAAAGAGAAACTTCTCTGAAGAGGAAAGAGGATGGCCAATAGACACATGAAAAAATGCTCAACATCCCTAGCCATAAAAGAAATGCAGATCAAAACACCACTTAGATACCACCTCACTCCAGTTAGAATGGCTAAAATCACGAACTCTAATAACAACAGATGCTGGAGGGGATGTGGACAGAAGGGAATCTTACTGCATTGTTGGTGGGAATGTAAACTTGTTCAACCACTTTGGCAAGTAGTATGGAGGTTCCTCAAAAGACTCCACATAGAGCTCCCCTATGACCCAGCAATCCCACTTTTGGGCATTTACCCAAATGTTTACAAACAAGACCACACTAAAGTTACCAGCATGACTATGTTTATTGCAATATTATTTACTATAGCTAAGATATGGAACCAAGCCCATGCCCCTCAGTAGATGAATGGATCAAGAAAATGTGGTACACACACACACACACACACACACACACACACACACACACACACACACACACACACACACACAATGGAATTCTTTGCCTCCATCAGAAAGAATGGCATTGCCCCCATTTGTTAGGAAATGGAAAGGCTTGGAAAAAATTATATTAAGTGAAGTAATCCAGGCCCAGAGAAACATAGGTCCCATGGCTTCCCTTATTTGCAATATCTAGTATATGTCTGAGTTAAGCAGTAAACTTCAGATAAGGTGATGTTAGGGAAATGAAACCTAAGATATATATTCAAATGTTTTTTTTTTCTTTCATGCGATTGTTTCTAACATTTATAAGATTATTTCTTTGTTGCTATGTATGTCCCTTCCCCACAGTATAACCCCTGCTTTCACTGTATTTGATGTCGGTATAATTTGTGGAGGGGAAGGGGAAAAACAAATCGTTTAAATAGGGATACAGGTGGACCCATTGCAACAATGAGATGTACAAGTCGTTTTGTCAAAAACGAACTTTACAACTTTGTTGGGGGGGGCGGGGGGGTTTGGTGGAGGAGGCGGGGAAGATGAGAAGGAATGGGAAGGTGAAACAGAAGAGGAGGTTACAATGCTTGATAAGAAATGTACTTATTATCTTGTCCATGTAATTGTAAACCCTCTGTACAGTATTTTCACAATAAAAAAACTAATTAAAAAAATGGGCTATTTTGACACAAGCGATAGAATGGATTATGTGAATTCTCTGGTCTTTCTAACCAGGATACAGGGGGACTCAAAAGGCAGAGACCAAACTGCAAAAAACCATGTCTCTGCTAGCAGGCTTCCAAATTGACTGTATCCTTAAAATTTGAAACAAATTAGTGAGAACAGAAATCTTTTTTTTTCCATGTCTCCAATCTAAATGTTTCTTCCTTGGGTTTAGAACACTTCATAAACAAGCAAGAGCTAAGATAACACTGTGTGACTCTCTCTTCCCCCAGAATTGCAGTTCTGCAGTGCTAGAACAAAGACTGTGTGTGAGGAAGGGACTGGACATATGTGTTTCTTGGATGAGAAAACTAGAGCTGATAAATTGCAGAGAACAGAACAGATGTCATTCCTTTTCTTCCTTTCCTTGGGTAAGACTGATTCAACCATGATGCAAGATGCTGAACCAATGAATGAAGAGGGCATGCTGTGCAGCAGGAGGGGTTGCCCATGCCCAGGTGCAGCTGGGAACTTGGAGCTATTGATTCAACCTAAGGAATGGTTTTTTTCATAAATATTAAGTCCCATTTCAGACTTCAGCACTGTCTGTGGCTGCTGTTCTGGTCTGTTTGTGTCTTTTTTTTTTTTATTTTTAAATTGTATTTTATTTTATTTGAGAACATACTGTACAGAGGGGCTACAATTACATGGGCAGGATAATGCATACATTTCTTACCAAGCATTGCAGCCTCCTCCTTTGTTTACCCTTCCCTTCCCTTCCCCGCCTCCCCCCTCCCCCCACCCAATTTTACCTCCCTCCCCCCACCCAATTATACCCCCCTCCCCCCCCACACCGAAATTGTAAAGCTGGTTTTGACATGACATTTTGTACTTCTCATTGTTGCAACAGGTCCACCTGAATCCTTAAACGACTTGTTTGTCCCCATCTCCTCCACATGTTATACTGACATCAAATATAGTGAAAGCGGGGGTTACACTGTGGGGGAGGGACATACAAAGCAACAAAGAAATAATCTTATAAATGCATTAGAAACACATGCATGAAAGAAACGAAAACATTAAAATACATATTTAAGGGTTCATTTTCCTAACATCACATTATCTGGCCTTTTCCGCTTGACTCATACCTATACTAGATATTGCAAATAAGGGAAACCATGGGACCTATGCTTCTTTGGGCCTGGCTTACTTCACTTAATATAATTTTTTCCAAACCTTTCCATTTCCTAACAAATGGGGAAATGTCGTTCTTTCTGATGGAGGCATAGAATTCCATTGTGTATATATACCACATTTTCTTGATCCATTCATCTACTGAGGGGCATCTGGGTTGGTTCCATATCTTAGCTATGGTAAATAATGCTGCAATAAACATAGTTGTGCTGGTAGCTTTAGTGTGGTCTTGTTTGTAAACATTTGGGTAAATGCCCAAAAGTGGGATTGCTGGATCATAGGGGAGATCTATGTGAAGTCTTTTGAGGAACCTCCATACTGCTTTCCAAAGTGGTTGAACAAGTTTACATTCCCACCAACAATGAAGTAAGGTTCCTTTCTGTCCACATCCCCTCCAGCATCTGTTGTTATTAGAGTTCTTGATTTTTGCTGTTCTAACTGGAGTGAGGTGATATATCAATGTTGTTTTGATTTGCATTTCTTTTATGGCTAGGGATGTTGAACATTTCTTCATGTGTCTATTGGCCATCCTTCTTTCTTCTTCAGAGAAGCTTCTCTTTAAGTCTTTCGCCCACTTATTTATTGGGCAGTTGTTTCTTTGAGGATTTGTTGTTGGGTGGTTTAATTTTTTGAGTTCCAAGTATATTTTAGATATGAGACCCTTGTCCGTTGTATGGCTAGTAAAGATCTTCTCCCAATCGGTGGGCTTTCTATTGATCTTGCTAGCTATGTCATTTGCCCTGCAGAAGCTCTGCAACCTTATGCAATCCCATTTGTCCAACCTTTCTTTGATTTGTTGTACTTCCGGGTCTCTATTCAGAAAATTTCGACCTGAGCCAAGGAGACCTAGGGTTTCTCCTATTCCATCCTGTAATGTTTTCAGAGTGTCTGCTTTGAGTTCAAGGTCTTTGATCCATTTGGAGTTGATTCTGGTGCAGGGTGATATATAAGGATCTAGCTTTAGTTTTCTACATGTAGTTAACCAATTTTGCCAGCACCATTTACTGAAGAGGCTGTCTTTCTTCCATTCTATTGTTTTAGCTTCCTTATCGAAGATTAGATGGCTATAGGTCTGTAGGTTCATTTCTGGGTTTTCAATTCTATTCCATTGGTCCTGAGGTCTGTTCTTATGCCAAAACCAAGCTGTTTTGATTACTATGGCTTTATAGTAGAGTTTGAAATTTGGTATTGATATTCCTCCAGCAGTGTTCTTTCCATTGAGGAGCGTTTTTGCTGTTCGGGGTCTTTTATTGTTCCATATGAATTTTTGGATTGCCTCCTCTATTTCCTTGAAGAATGAGGGTGGAATTTTGATAGGTATCGCGTTGAATTTGTAGATAGCCTTGGGAAGTATTGCCATTTTCACGATGTTAATCTTGCCAATCCAGGAGCATGGGAGGTTTTGCCATTTTTTAAGTTCTGTGTTGATTTCCTTTTTCAAGATTTTAAAGTTTTCATCATAGAGGTCCTTCACTTCTTTGGTTAAGTTAATTCCTAGGTATTTTATTTTTTGTGGGGCTATTACGAATGGAGTTGCTTTCCTAATTTCAGCCACACTTTTCTCATTGTTGGCATATAGAAAAGCCATTGATTTTGGGGGGTTAATTTTATAACCTGCTACTTTGCCAAAGTTTTGAATCAGCTTGAGTAATTTGGGAGTGGAGTCTATGGGATTCTTTAAATACAAGATCATGTCATCTGCAAAGAGGGAAAGTTTTATTTCTTCTTTCCCTATTTGGATCCCCTTTATGTCTGCATCTTGCCTTATTGCTGTAGCTAGGCATTCTAATACTAGATTGAAGAGAAGTGGAGAGAGTGGGCATCCTTGTCTTGTTCCTGAGTTAAGAGGAAATGGCTTTAGTTTTTCACCATTGAGTATAATGCTGGCTGTAGGTTTGTCATATACAGCCTTTATTGTATTGAGGAATGTTCCATGGATTCCTAATTTTTCCAGAACCTTCATCATAAAGGGGTGTTGGATCTTGTCAAATGCTTTTTCTGCATCTATTGAGATAACCATGTGGTTCTTATTCTTGCTCCTGTTGATGTGATGAATAATATTAATTGATTTGCGTATATTGAACCAGCTTTGCATCCCTGAAATGAATCCTGTTTGATCATGGTGTATGATTTTTTAGATGAATTGTTGAAATCGATTGGCCAAAATTTTGTTGAGAAGTTTTGCATCAATGTTCATCAAAGAAATGGGTCTATAGTTTTCTTTCTTTGATGAGTCCCTGCCTGGTTTTGGGATGAGGGTTATGATGGCTTCATAGAATGTGTTCGGTAGTGAGCTTTCTCTTTCAATTTCATTGAAGAGTTGGAGGAGTATTGGTGTGAGCTCTGCTTTGAAGGCCTTGTAAAATTCCGCTGTAAAACCATCTGGTCCTGGACTTTTCTTAGCTGGGAGGTCTCTTATTGCTGTTTCTATTTCAATGCTTGATATGGGCCTGTTAAGCTGGTTTAACTCATCTTGGTTTAGTTTTGGCATGTCAATATTTGCTAGGAAAAGGTCCATTTCTGTCAAGTTCTCAAACTTATTAGCATAAAGTTTTGAGAAGTATTCCCTTATAATGTTCTGAATCTTGGTTGTTTCCGTGGTGATGTTTCCATTCTCATCTCTGAGTTTATTAATTTGGGTGTGCTCTCTCCTTTTTCTGATAAGGTTTGCTAAGGGTCTGTCAATTTTGTTAAGTTTTTCGAAGAACCAACTCTTTGTTTTGTTGATTCTTTCTATAGTTTTTTTGGATTCTAATTCATTTAATTCTGATTTAATTTTGATTATTTCTTTCCGTCTACTGGATTGGGGTTTATCTTGCTGCTCTTTTTCAAGGAGGTTTAGATGTGTCATTAAATTGTTAGTTTCCGATCTCTCCAATTTGTTGATGTAGGAGCTCAGAGCTATAAACTTGCCTCTGAGTACTGCCTTTGCTGTGTCCCAGAGGAGCTGGTAATTTGTGTGTTCATTTTTGTTGAATAGCATGAACATTTGAATTTCCTTTCTAATCTCTTCCATGACCCACTCATGATTCAGCAGTGTGTTGTTCAGCCTCCATGTGATACCGGACTTTCTTTGGTGGCTTTTGGTGTTGAGTTCTAATTTTATTCCCTTGTGGTCAGAGAGAATGCAAGGTATAACTTCAATGTTTCTGAATTTAGATAAGTTTGCTTTGTGGCCTAAAATGTGGTCTATTTTAGAAAACGTTCCATGTGCTGCTGAGAAGAACGTGTATTCTGATGCTGCTGGGTGGAATGTTCGGTAAATGTCTGTTAAGTCTAGTTGATCTATGCAGCTGTTTAGATCTGCGGTTTCTCTGTTGAGTTTTTGCCGAGTTGATCTATCTAGTGGGGAGAGTGGTGTGTTAAAATCCCCAACGATTAATGTCTTTGGATCTATCTGGGATTTGAGGAAAAGTAGTGTTTCTTTGATAAATTTGGGTGCTCCATTGTTTGGCGAATAGATATTTAGAATTGTAATATCCTCCTGAAGGAGAGATCCTTTAATTAGTATGTAGCGACCTTCTTTATCTCTTCTCACGAATTTTAATTTGAAGTCTATTTTATCTGATATTAGGATTGCAACTCCCGCCTGTTTATGAGGGCCGTTTGCTTGGTAGATTTTGTTCCAGCCTTTAACCTTGAAAATATGTTTGTTTTTACGGGCAAGATGTGACTCCTGCAGGCAGCAGATAGAAGGGTCTTGTTTTTTAATCCAACTAGACAGTCTATGTCGCTTAATTGGAGAGTTCAGTCCGTTAACGTTAAGAGATAGGACTGAGAGGTATTTGGGAGTTCCTGCCATGTTATCCACCTTCTTGGGGGCTGTGAAAACTGGGTTCTTCCTAAGGTTCTTGGATTCTCAGTTTGTGTGCAGTTTCTTGGCCTTTGTTGCGTTCTTGTTGGTTTTCTATGTGTAGGACATCTTTAAGAATCTTTTGCAGGGCTGGTTTGGTGAAGATGTATTGTTTCAATTTTTCTTTGCTATGGAAGGTTTTTATTTGGCCTTCAGTTATGAAGGAGAGTTTAGCTGGGTACAGTATTCTTGGTTGATAGTTGTTTGTTTTTAGGGCATGGCATACGTCATTCCAGGCTCTTCTTGCTTTGATTGTCTCTGCTGAGAAATCTGAGGTAATTCTAATTGGTTTCCCTTTATAGGTGATTAACCTTTTCTCCTTGACAGCTTTAAGGATCTTTTCCTTGGTCTGGGTTGATCCTGTGTGGATTATAATGTGACGGTGGGATGTCCTATTCTGGTCTGGTCTATTTGGGGTTCTAAAAGCTTCTTGTATCTGAATAGGCCTATCTTTTTTTATGTTTGGGAAGTTCTCTGCTAGGATCCTGTTAAACAAATTTCCTAGACCATTAACTTCTGTTTCTAGGTGCTCCTCTACACCCATTATCCTTAAATTGGGCCTTCTGATGGTGTCCTCCAGGTGTTGGATAGACCTATCATATTTCTTGGACTTGTCTTGGATGGTTGTATGTTCTTTCTCTATAATATCTAGGCTGTCTTCAGTCCCTGAGATTCGATCTTCTGCATGGTCTAACCTGCTGTCAAGACTCTCTACTTTGTTTTTTATCTCTTTTCCTTCTAATTGGTCAGCTTTGATGGCTTCAAGTTCTTTGTTGAAGCTCTGTTTTAGGTCTTGTATGAATTTCTTTACTTCCTTAATTTGGTGTTCAGTGTTTGTTCTCAAATCACTTAGTTGATTGGTTATGGTTTCTTTGGACTCCCATTCCTTCTGTTGGGTTCCATTCAGCATTCCCTTTGTGGTCTCCCTGACTTCCTTCAGCTCTTTGTTAATGGATTCCATGAATGTCTTTAGTGATCTTTGTGTATTCTCTACCTGGTCTCTTAATTCGTGAATTACTCTTTGATTAGTTTCCTCCCTTCTGTGGGATTCCTGCAGTTCTCTTTGAGTGTTCTCTGCCTGCTCACGCCATTCCTCCCTTTCTCTTTGAGTATTCTCAAGTTGTTCACGCAAATCCTGTATCAGTTTTTGAGAAGCTTCCTCATGCTTATGATATTCCTGTATAAACTTCTGGGATGCCTCCTCTCTCTCCCTATCACGCTCATACAGAGTCCTTTGTACATTGTCAAACTTCTCATTTATCATGTTTGCTATTAGTGTTTGTAGAGCTATTTGGGAACTCTCCTCTGGATTATTCTTTATCTGTTCTAATCCCTGATTATCAAGGTTGGGAATTGAGATACCCGAATTTGCCATTTTTCTTGTGTTTTTCCGGCTTACTCGGCCCATTTGAGATAAAGATTGCACCAGTTTTGTGCTAGAACACTATCTTAAGGCAACCATCAACCAAAGTTTGCATTTGTACAGTCAATAGTCTACAGATACAATCTAGTTCAACAGATACATCTATTCAACATCAAACGACTATATGTTAAAGGACTTCGAACCGCAGAAAAGAATTTGAAAAACCAGAAATTATTAGGATTAGTGAGAGATGTGGGTAAAAAATTGGAATAGATTGGTGTGGGGAGGCACAAGGAGAGTTAACTATGTCCTAATCACAGTGCAGGAAATGGGTTGGGTAGGATGCAAGTAGAGAGAGAGAGAAAAAGAAGAGACGGAAAGGGGAATAAAGAGAGACCAGAAAAAGAATAGAAACGTAAAAATTAATGTTATTATAGAGGTTAAAAGACCGTCTATTTAGAGAGGAATGTGAATATGTTCAGAGAAGGGGAGGGACATTGAGGAGATGTGAAAAGCTTTAAGGGAGAAGAAAAGATCAGAAGTTCAGTAGAGCTAGATAAAAAACAAAAAGATAATTAAGAAAGAAAGAAAAAGAGAAAGAAGACAAGAAAAGAAAGGAAAACTCTCATTCACGTAATTCTGAAATAAAAATTATAAGATGAGAAAAAAAAGTTACTGGAAAACAATTATTTTTTCAGAAGAGGCAAGAATTAAAGATTAATAAAATTTTAGAAGGGAAAAAAATTTATATACATATATATATATATATATATATATATATATATATATAAGGTAACAAAAAACAAAAAACAAGCAAAAAAAAAAAGAAAAGATGAAGAAGAAGAAAAGAAAAAAAAAAAGTCTTTTGATTTTTTTTTTTTTGGGGGGGGAGGAGTGGGAAGAATCCTGTATCTCCCTTTTGTCTGCAACCAGTCTCTTGGAGTCTCTGGTCAGCTTGAGGTCCTGTGGTTTGATTGGTTTCTTAAGTCGGTTGGTTGGAAGAGGCAGAAAAATGCTCTGCTTTACCCAAGATTTTGAGATCCCCCTCCCAGGTTAGTTTTCTGGGAGGGTGGTCTGCTTTGAGAGTCACAAAAGAGGGGGATGTGGTGATGAGGCTAGGTTCTGGGTAGGGTTGAGGCCTTTCAACAAACAGTAGCTTTTCCCTGGGGCTATTTTGTGATAAAGCTCACAGCGCCCAGCCTGGAGCCATTCTCAGGGTTTCTGTTTTTCAATTGATTGTGGTGGCTGCTAGAGGGAGGGGCAGCCTCTGGCTCTGGTTACCCAGTGAGGCTAGGCTGGCGCCTGAGCTGGGTGACTTTTCCCTGGATGGAGCTGAGTCTGGCAGGTCACTTCGGCGTTAAGTTCTTGTGACCTGCTAAATGACTCGTTTTATTCCAAGGCCTGAGCTGGAGCTAGCAGCAACTCCGAGCTTTGTCGGTATCCAAGATGGAGATCACCGGTGCTGGGGGGGGAGGGGTGGCCTTCCTTCCTCTGCTCCCTGAGGAGTGAGGATGTCGGGCTTGTACTCACGCCGAGTCTTGGATCCTGGGTCGTCTCTGGTGCCGAGTCTTGGATCCTGGGTCGTCTCTGGTCTGCAAGCTGCAGGGTGAGGATGTCCGCTCTTTGTTGGTTCTTGCTGGTGTTGAGTAGAATCCGCTCGCCCGCTGCGTCTGGCGTCTGGCTCCTTCGTCCCGGACTCTCTGTGTGAGCGCTCAGGTATGGCCCCCGGCTGTGGTCTCTGCCGCTTGCGACCCTGTTGCCGCCGCCGCCGCCGTGGCGGCTGCTGGCGACCACTCGGGTGCTTTTTGCCTTGGCTTCCCCTCTCTTGTCTAACTCTCTGTCCTGTGATGGCACACTTGGTGTGATTCTCTGGCTTAGGACTGTTCACTGGAACTCTAAAGCTGCTTTCTATGCGAGAGCTTGTTCAGATTCCAGCTTCTCCTCCGCCATCTTCCCGGAACTCCTCTGTTTGTGTCTTGCTCTTTGGCTTTTTCCTTTGGTTACAATAGAAACTGCAGATGAAATGGAGAGTGTTGAGTGTGAGCTCAGCCATTGGGGATTAGTGATGGACTTTCCAGGCATGGGCATGCCTGTGGGATTGGAGTCTGCCTTTGACAAGCAGGGCAGAGAGCGGGTTGTGCTGAGTAGAAAATGGAAAAGTCCTCTGATGAGAAAAATGCTCCAGAGAGACAATTAGCTCTAAAATATATTGTTAACCTTCATGTCCCCAACAATGCTGGGGGATATTGGAGTAAATGGTTATTTTACTATAGAGATGGTGAACCTTCTGAAAAGATAAAATGGTTTAGGTCTGGGTGTAATGTTTTCAGCAATTGACAGCTACTCACAAGTTTGACTATTGATTTATTTCCATACTGATTCAGTTACTTTTGAGTATCTCTATTTTCCTTAGTAATTTTTTTTCATATTGCCCACATTGGAATAGGTATTTTTTTAACTTGTACTATTATTTCTTTGATTTCATGGTACATTATACATAAGGAAAACAGGGCAGAGGTAAATTAATTTCTTAGGCATGACTATGAATTAATTTCAATAATATGCATTGAGTATTTAAATTCTTCAACATACAATGTATGATCTAGGCTCAGTAGTTTATTCTAGAGGGAGTTTACCTTCATGAGCTAAGACAAAAGACAACTTTATGTTTTGCATCTCTATGCATAATTCCTGTAAAAAGAACTGTCTTTGAAGACTGGAAGGGTATGATTCTTATTTTGATTGGTTTCATAGAAAAATATCTCTACAGGTTGAGAGCCTTCACTTTACATCTAGAAGTTTTCTTGTTCTGTTTATTAGACCTGGAATTCAGCTTCAGGAAACCTTACTTCTTTTATGGGGAGGCAGTCAGTGTTATTTGTTATGATAATTTGTGTGTATTTGTATTTATATATGTGTTTAAATGCATGCACATACATATATATGCATATATGCATAAGTACATACATATGTATGTGTATGTATATATTAAAAATTTAGCTCAGAGTCCCTGGGTAAAGCCCTGGGAAGGACAGAGAATGGAGCCACATAAAGAAACTACTTAGGTGTTGATGTGATGCAGTTTATGCCAACAGGCTGGTTTCTGAATCATTTTTCTTGTTTCTTTCTGATACTTCAGGATGTACATGTTTCTAAGAGCAATATTAACAAGGCCTGTCTAGCATGGAGTTTGGTGAACTTGGCCATTGGGCACATACTTTCTGACCTGGGAAAGGTGACATGTGGGTTAGTTTCTACAGAGTATAGAATAATACAATTGGCATAATTTTGAAAGTTCTTTGGGGAAGTTGTAACTGAGAGCTACATTTTGATTGACATTCATCTGGGACTGATATTCATCAGCCTCCAGATAGAACTTAGGACATAAAACAGATTAAGTCCTGACTGGATGAAACTCTGTAATCTCCAGGTGATTGTTCTCTTTTCCTCTGCCTTCCCTTTTAACATCTGAAGGGATCTTCAGTACTGTATATGGAGATAAGATTAAAAATGAGCATGGCTGCAAAAGTTCTCCCATGTGTTCTGTTCTTCACTTCTTATCTTTTAATATAACATAATAATCCCTTCTATGGAAAGAGAATCTAGCAGTCTTGAGTGCCCATCACTTACTCATCCAATAAGTATTTAGGAAGTACCTCCTGTGTTGTATTCTAATGTCTGCTTTTTAAGGGTATAGCTTTAAGAAATACGACATATCCTGACTTACCTTTGAATACTCAGACTGTACACCACCTGAAATAGAGAAATGTTTTTAATCTCTTCTTCAGTAGTACCCATTTCTTAGTACTGTGGATAAGGATTAAGGAATTTGGTAGCATGGAAAGCACAATAGGCACATGTCTGCAGTTAGATGTTTGCTTATTTCTATTTAAGTAATGTTAAAAATTATATGACATATAGAATGTGGAAAAATTTATAGAATGGTTTAATAATAGAAAATTTAAAACAGATTGACTGTCCTTCCTACAAAATACTTGAGAAAGGAGATATTTTGAATTTCAGATATTGGAACATTTGCATATATGTGATAAGGTAACTTTGTGCTGGGATTAATTCTAAACATAAAATGCATTCATTACTTATATACCTAGACTGAAGATAACTTTATATACTTTTAGTGTGCCTTGATGTTTTTTGTTTTCATTTCCTTTTGTGTTGTACCTGAGGCTTGATCTAAGGAACTGAGCACTTACCTTAGGCTTTTTGCTCAAGGCTAGTGCTCTACTACTTGAGACACAGCTCCATGTCTACATTTTTGTGGTTAATTGGAGATCAGAATCTCAGAGACTTTTCTACCTACACTGGCTCTGAACTGTAGACATCCTTACATCTCAGCTAGCATTACAGGCATGAGCCCATAGCAGTGTGCTCCTGTTTTGATGGCCACAGTCACATGAAGCCCAATGTGGAAGCTTCTCACTTGAGACAGCATCACAACACAAGATCCTCAGATTAGAGATGCTCAGCCTGCATCTTACTTCTTTACCCCATTGGTTTGTCTGTAACAATCCATTTTGAATACCACAGTTCTGAAGAAGTCCATAAAAGCACTTCTCCTCCTTCTCAGGGAGGTATTCCTAGGGTTAAGATCTTTCTAAACTCAAGTTATTTTGTTGTTTGTTAGCTTAGCTTCCTGATGCAAACTTATGCCCCCAACCCCTACCCTTTGAAATAAGAAAGTGGGTTAGGGTAAAGTAGAGACAGGTGTTTAAAATGGCTTTTGTGCTGTCATTCTGAAAGGTAGGGGAGGGAAGGTGTAAGATTTTTGGGAAGGTCACAGAACATCAGCACTGGAACCCACCAATGGGAAGTCCTCATGACCAAGCCTCTTCTCCAATCAGAGCCCTCCAGGAAGGCAACCCTTTCCAGTTGTTTGGAAACTTTTTTGTCTCTGGGCAGTCACAAGGACAAAATGTTGGTGTGAGGAAGATGGAGCTCTACAGCTGTAGGAACCAAGTAGGCAAGTTAGTTGGAGGCATTGATTCTCATGACCCCATCTGAACTCTTACGTGCCATGAGCGTGCATATGCCTGCATGTATTCCTTCTGGGGGAAATAAGAGGGACTCCCCTTTTTCCATGTCAGTGCAAAGGCCTGATGCCCAGCTGCCAGACTCAGGTGAAAGTTTGCAGGAAGTGCCATTATTCTCCCCTATTAATTCTATAGAACAATGCCCAGAGACTCTCTTTGTGTGTTTAAGGAAGCTCACCTGTGCCTTGCTTACTCTTTGCAACCTCTGATCACTGGAGCTACTTCACATTTGTTGACAAGGTTTAATTCTTCCTGCTTACTGACTTAAAATTACCTCTAATTGTCTGTGTTCGTATGAAATTCTGTAAAGTTAACTTTCTTCTCTTTGTCTGAAGATCTACTTTTAGGTCTGTATGCTGTAAATCAGCATGTGATATGTCAACAAACTTTGTCCATACCCACATATTGTGGTCCACTTTCTGCCTATTGATCATGCGTTCCCAGGTCTCACTGAGGAATTGGCAGCAATTTGGGTTACATCTGTTTCCAGAACCAGACTAGCATCCCTTATTCCCTTTTTAATAAATCATGCAATGGCTTTGAAGGCAATGTGTTTGCAATAAGAATTGTTTGTGGAAAGTTTGCCCTTCAAACTGATCATGCCCACATGCCCTGGCCATTGTCTATTGGCCATTGTCTATTGACCATTGACATTGGTCATTGTCCCAAATGTCCTTAATATGTTAAGTTTCTCACAGTTCCCCCTCAGTACCCAGCTAAGGAAGGTAATCCCATTACCACCATATTCTACCAATGAGATCAAACAAGCCAGGATTCAAAGCCAGGCCCTCACCACCAGCCTGCATGCCTTGCTCTAAGGGCATACACTTCACTATTAAGAATAAACACTCGGTGTTTTCTTGTGAGCTGGGGTTCATAGCTATAATCTTAGCTGCTCAGAAAGCTGAGATGTGAGGGATCATGGTTCAAATTCAGCCAAATTAGTGTGATTTGTTTCCCTTTTATGTAGGTGGTTGTATTTTCCCACCTCCTGAGCAGATGTCAGGGACTGCATGAGACACCCAATTTGTGGCAGAGCAACCAGTCCCAGGACAGCACCAGTGCAACAGATAGTGGGAACACCACACTTTTAGTTGTGACAGGATAGCAGTTGCTCTGTTTTTGCACTTGGCATAATTATCTTGTGTCTAGAGCAAAGGAAGCATCATGATCTTGAAATATCACAAGTTAGTCTAAGCTGGTTCTGTTGAGTTGGTCTGCTTTTCCTGTAGCCATTCCCTTAAGTGTTTGGCAGGGCACCTGAAATGCTAGAATGACTGGGCATCTGTGTGTGGAGTCCTCAGAGACTGTCGTGTATACATGGTTTCTGGTGGCCTCAACACATGGCAGCTCATAACTGCAGGAGCTCAAAGGTGGCAGTGACTAGACCTTCTTCAGACTCAAGCCATAATTCTGTGGCTTGCCCTCAGATGAGACAAGTGAGGCCCATCTAATTCAAGAAGAGGGCCAGTGCCTGTGTGCTTGACTGAAAGCCACCAGTCAGACAGAAGCTGGGGGGTCCTTCAGAAGCTGAGGCTACTTCCAGTCACTGTTGGAGGCAGCAATTGGATGAGAAAGGCACCAAGGGCCTTCAAGAAGGTTCTGAGGAATTCTATTCGTGGATTTCACATCTGTTGAATCAATAAAGTATGGGGGACGGAGCATTCCAAGGCAGAGCCCCCTCCTGTGCTACCATAGAGCCTGGAAAATGGGATGCTATCCTGTCACATTGGTGCCAGTGAACAGCAGGCTCCTGTCAGATCCAACCTATGGTGCGATTTGCAACTGTTCTTCCCTAAGTGCGTTCTCTGGAGACCTCACTCTTCCGCTTGTGTGGTGGTGTCTTTCAGCGAGAGTATCTCAAAGTAAGTGTCTGCACCTGCAGAGAAGTCAGGGTTATCTTGCCTTGGCTCCTGAAAGAAAGGCCTTGATATCCTTCACCATCAGGAGAGGTCCCTTTCCAGACCCCTGAGGAACTTTGGGCTGTGCAGTGGCTTCCATTGATTCATGTCCAATCCTTCCCATGTCACTCAGACCTCAAATGGTTTCAGAGAAGGTGTCACCATATTAGGGGGTGTAGTGACTATTTGCTTATCAAGCCTGTAGAGAAGGAGATTCCAACTCAGTATGTGCACACAGGATTGTGAATCCAATGGTCACTACACTTGTCACATTGAATTGTCTGTTTGGAGGGACTGTTTTGAGTCTTCCCTGAGCACAGTCTTTCACCAGATACAAAGCATGTATCTGTTGTTGATTTCACGGTTTTGACTGCTATTTCACAATGATTCAGTGTAGGTTCCCTCCACAAAGCCAGGAAGCTCTCACGTTGTTATGTAAGTGAATGACCAAACCAGGCTCGTGGTTTCATAGGTGAGTTTGCCAGGTATTTGGTGAGAACGATTTCAGGTTCTCAGGTGAGGTGGATTCTATATGTCATGATGCAGGTAGGGTTTGGGAAATGGGGTACTTGACATGCAGATTTTATTGAGAGTTGCTTAGAGATGGACTGTGAGAAAGTGAAGGGGCTCAGGGTCAGAGCAGTCACTATTGGGCAAATCATGAACATAGATGTGATGGGAATGTGTGTAGCCAGCCTAATGTGGGGTGGTTGTTAGACATTCAAAATGCATAATACCCCTTAGCTGGCTAAGTATTTTAAAGTTAGAAGCACAGGATTTTATGTTTTGGGAGAAAATTGTAACACATGTATTGAACTTTTTAAAAACCAAATTTAGGCTCTTAATTTTGTTTTTAATAAAAATTTCATCCCAGCTACAGGGAAGGGCTAAAATCAGGAGCATTGACCTTTCAGGATAGCATGGGGAAAAAATTGAAAAGCTGAGGATGGTGGCATGCATCTGTCATCCCAGTGTGGCATGACATGCAAGTAGGAAGATCCCAGAATGTCTGGTCTTGGCATAAAGCATCACACAAAGGGATGTGGCATGGCTACAGTGGTAGAGCACTTGATTATCAAGAATGAAACACTGAGTCAGATGCCAATAATGCCAAAAGTACACAAATTAAGAGAATGAATCTAAATAAACCCCTCATGCCCACTGAATGGCCTTCATGAAATTCAAGGCCACCATTTCCTTCATCATTAGTGATTTTTGAAACACCACATGGGAATATTGGAAGGGCTGTCTGGGTTTTCCTGCTTCCTCTGCTGAGAAACCTGTCCATATGCTTTTAGATTTTAAGAACTACTATGAATTCTTTTTTTTTGGTATTCAGGTAAGGGGTAGGTTTATTCAAGATGGCACCAGGCCATCTTGGCCCTCCACAAGGCTGGGAAAGGCCTGGGAAAGAGTTGGGAAAGAGCTGGGAAAGAGAACTGGGAAAGAGAGAGCTGGGAAAGAGAGAGAGTTGGGAAAGAGAGCATCTGGGCCTGGGTTAGGCTTTATCTGGGGTATGGGTGGAGAAAGGTGTGGCCACATCAAATTCAGATGTGACCTCAGTGGATGCAGATGTGACCTCTTCCAGGCGTTCCAGGCGCCTAGGTAATGCAGGTACTCAGTGGAGACTTTGCTCTCCATCCAGGAGCAGACCTTACATTCCAGTCTTTTAATAATCATGAAATGGGGCACGGATTCTCTCTGGCTACTTCCTGCTGAACAGGGGCGTTGATATTAGGGATAAAAGTCTGAAATTTGGTCCCCTCCCAGAGAAGGCAGTGAGCAGCTGCTGTCCCTTGGTGGTGTGAGTCCTTAGATGAACTCTGGAGAGGTCTCATGAGGCATTGAAGGGCTGGAAAAAAATACTAGAGAGCAAATAAATGGCAAGAGGAAGGACTGAAAATGTTGGTTGAAATGTCTCCAGCTACTTATGATATCTGGCAACTAGGTAGAGGATAAGTCAAGTGACAAAGACAAGAATATAAATTCCTGTTCAGTTAATAGGTAGACAGGTATAGACATTGGATGGGCAGGCTTCTTACTTCTATTGACCTCCCAACTGTGGTTAATTTTGAAAGGGCAGGCACAAAGTAGCTGTTTGACAACATCTCCTCTTACACCTATCCATGGTCCCTTGTTCCCCAGACTGGCTGAGTCTAGGTGCTCGTTGCTGGGATGGTTGTCCCAGTTGGTATTCAAGGAGGTTTGAACTCAAGGCCTGGGCACTATCCCTGAGCACTTCTATTCAAGGCTAGTGCTCTATCACATTAAGTTACAGTACCATTTCCAGTGTTTGGCTGGTTAGAGATAAGAGTCTTGAGCCATGCTTCCAACCTGGCTCTTTTCAGGTTAGTTGGGAGATGGAGTCTTAGGGATTTTTCAGCCCAGGCTGCCTTTGAACTGCAATCTTTGCCACAAAGGCCCTTTATTATTTCCAATAAATCAACAAGGAGATCAAATAGAATAGAGAATAGAGCCTACCTGGTCCTTATCAAGAATTGACCAACAAATATTCTGCAATGACTAAACTTGTTAGATGTGATGAAAATTTTAGCACAGATAGGCCCAGTATTTTAAAACCACGTAGTTAGTAGTAGAACACACAACATAAAACAAAAAAGGCAAAACTCAAAACCTGAATTTTTTTTAATTGTGAAAATACTGTACAGAGGCGTTACAATTACATGGGCAAGATACCGAGTACATTTCCTATCAAGCATTGACAACAGTGTGTAGACATCTTTGGTAACAAAGCACATCAGATGGTTGGGCCTCACTTACCAGGGCCTGAAAAAGAGCAACTTGTTAGCAAGATACCTTAGAATAGATGGATGGAGTAGTAAGCTTGGTGGAAGTTGAAGGCTCAGATGGGGCCAAACCCTTAACCCACCATGTGTGGCTTCCCCACTTCCCCAAGAGCCCTCTAGAGAAAAAAGGCCAAGACCCAAAACCAAGCATCCTAGGCTTCAGAGGTGAGTGGCCTTTTTCAGCTAAAGGCTGTAGGAGCTCTCTGGCATGGTGCCATGTCTGGACAGAGACTGAGCAACTGAGAATTGTAGAGAGTAGTTTCACTCACCAGAGTAGAGAAGTGGTGTGGACGTGGATGTGAAGGCCAGCAATGGTATCGGTGTGATGTGTCCACAGCAGACAGACCAATTCGCAAAAGGCCATCAGAACTGTGGATATTCCTCAGAGCAAAAAGGGAAAAACAAGCAAAAACAGAAAAAAAGAGGAAAAAAACAGAGAGGAATCCCACCTATCCTGACTTTAAGCCCTTAATCCGAGTCACGACACCATTTGTTAGATTTTTAAAAAGAGGTAGCTGAGTAAGAAGAGCACCACGCACTTGGTATTCAGGTAAGGGGTAGGTTTAGTCATTGTTCTGGCTGGCACCAGGCCATCTTGGCCCTCCACGCGGCTGGGAAAGGCCGGGAAAGACCTGGGAAAGAGCTGGGAAAGAGAACTGAGAAAGATCGCTGGGAAAGAGAGGTGGAAAAGAGAGAGAGCTGGGAAAGAGAGAGCTGGGAAAGACAGAGAGTTGGGAAAGAGAGAGCTGGAAAAGAGAGAGTTGGAAAAGTACTATGAATTCTTGAATCATTTCTAGGAAGAGGGATTATGGGAAAGTTTGCAGGTATCAGGTCTTTGTTATGGTAGGCGTGAGGTTTCTACACAGCAAACATAGAGCCTCCATGATTTAAGAAGCCTTTCATTGGGTCTGGTACTCGTTAATTCTGTTGAAATACTTTCCCTTTTTCCTCTTGAAAAATAAGTTCCAAAATAGAGTTTATTTTAACTTCCATCACTAAAAGTTCTTCCTTTTACTCTATGGGCAGTTCACACATGACCAAAATTTAAACCAGCTGGTTTTACTGCATCATATACCTTTGCTATGTATCAAATTTTTCATCCTAATCCTCAAATCATGTAATAATTTGCCTATTTATGACTGAATTGTAGTTCCTTTATTAATAAAAGCTAATGGGAAAGGATTGTGTATTTAGTTGATGAATAGACCTACATTTTATTTCCCTGAGATACTGTAGCAGAGTATTAAAAGGAATGTAATATATATATTTGGGGGGGGGGTCCCATCGAGGGGCCTGAACCTGGGCCTGAGCACTGTCCCTCAGCTCTTCAGCTCAAAGCTAGTGCTCTACCACTTGAGCCACAACGCCACTTCCAGCTTTTTTATTTTTGCTTATGGGATCCTGAGGAATCTAACCCAGGGCCTGCAAGGTAAGCACTCTACCACTAAGCCAACTTCCCAGCCTGGTATGTAATATTTTATTGATAAGTCTATCCCTTAAAATGAATATATTTTGGGGCTGGGAAGGTGGCTCAGTGGTAGAGCGCTTGCCTTGCATGCCTGAGGCCATGGGTTTGATTCCTCAGCACCATATAAGGAAAAAGAAAAAAGCCAGAAGTGGCGCTGTGGCTCAAGTGGTAGAGCGCTAGCCTTGAGCTGAAGAGCTGAGGGACAGCGCCTAGGCCTAGAGTTCAGGCCCCACGACGGGACCCCCCTCAAAAAAAGTAATATATTTTAGGATGTCATTATTTTAATGTGAATTATGTAAATGTTGATAATATGCTGTTGGTTATACATTTAGTTTTCAAGAGTTTCACTTAATTGCTTTTTTTGCCCACATATGGTACAAGTCTATTTGCAATTGTTTTTTAATGGCACTAATAGTATAGTTTATATAGAGAAAATAGAGTTATTTTAGGACCCTATGATTGGTTATAGTATTAATAACACAATTAATTTGAAGTATCAATATTTCTCACCAATTACTGACTCTTAATGAGGTTGCGTGTGGAGTTTTGGAGTGCAAATGAGATGGTGGATGTATAGAGTTGTAAGGAAGTGTTTAGGGACCATTAAAAGGCATTGGGTGACCCCAAAGTGTAGGTCCCTGGTCTTCTGTGAGTAACTAGTTCTAGGAAGGTCTCAGGAGAGATCTGCATTGCTTGAGACACATTGTGCTCCTGATATGCATACCCCTGGCCCACCTAGATATGTCCTTTCTGGAGGCCTGGCTCTCTTGTGACTTTATCTATGAAGCACCCAGCCCTCATGGGGATTTGATATTTCAGTAGCTCTTAAAGCCTAGGCAGAATAGAAGACAGAGCTAACCTCTCCCAGTTCCCAGGTCTTGCTTTGAATGGATGGATGGAGAATAGGGGAGATATGAAGCTGTAGGTCAAGCAGGAGTGGCTCAGGTCATGTGCCAGAATCCCAGATGTTCCTTGTAATTGTAGAAGACTCCTATAGCTTCTACAGTGCAGTGCAGGGCAATGAATATTGGCATTGAAGGCAGGGACAACATCAGGTATCAGATGTGCCTCCTTTAAACATGTCCAGGCCTCAGCCTGCATTTTGTCCTCTGAGAAATTGGGATAGTTTTCTTTCCTGATGGTCTTGCTTTGTGTCTATGAGATCCACTTGGAAGTCTTGCTGAGAAGGTGATGCTGTGATTCCCTCATCTGGGCAAGGAAGGCAGGAGGAAGAGAAGAGAGTGTGAGAAACAGAATCCTTCTCTAAGCTTGTCCTAAGGAGGTCTGTCTATGTGGTAGATAGTGCTTCCAATCTGGCTTTGTGTCAGAGCCTCTGCTACCTGCCTCTGGCTTTACTGGATGGCACCCTTGGCTGCAGAGAGTATGGGCTCGGCTTGAATGTTCCTTGTCTCTTGTGTGTTGGTATACTAACCCGGCCTCCTGATTGACGGCTGAGAACCCTGTCTCACTTGGGGGTAAACTTATCTCCAAGAAGCTCCAGACCAGTCACCCCTCTGGGCATTTGATTTACTAGGGAACTCAAGCCTGAGCATAGCATGCACACAGCTGCTGCATTAGGGTGCCTGACAATATCATCAGCCCTTTAGTGCTCATTTGTGCATACTTGTTGATGTGGTGCCTGGAGCCTACAAGTCCAGCTTCCTTGTTACCCTGGAGCATTGAGGACTTCAGAGTGAGTACTCAGTGAGTACCTAATGGCACCCAGTACAGAACTGCTCTGTGTACTCACAGTAGTAGACATAGTGCTCAATTACTGTAGGTGATTCATAAGTGAATTAAGAGGGCACATGGAAGAAGGATTGGTTAGCTTGAGTTCATACCAAAAATAGATGAGAAATATTTAGGTCTTCACAGGAAGGTGATATTGGTTCTGAATATTGGGGGATGAGATATTCTTTGGTGGTCTCTGGGAAGAGTCTGAGGCCCTGGCAAGCTGTGCACTATTCTATTTGGTTCCTTGGTGCCAAATTACCTGTCTAATACTAAACGGTTCCTGTTAGCTCCAATCAGATCCTATTATACTAGTGCAATTTGAGTTCCAGCATCAAAAGCTCCTTGTTCAGTTAGCCGAGCTCTTTGAGTTAGTTACTAAATCTGTCTTTTGTGTGAAGCCTGCATGCTTGTCTTGGAAGAAAGTGCTGAAACATCAAATTATTTATGAAGCCTGTTTTCTTTGCTTACTCATAAAGGGATAAATAGCAGTTTTAGAGCCACAGTATTGGCCGGAAAGGAGGAACAATGGCTCATTGTCTTCTCTAGTTCTGAAGGATCACTGTTCCCATGGGGCTCTAAAACAGAGCTAGCTGTGGGTGTGATGGGTTTAATCAAAACTGCTACAAAGACTTTACAAATAGGGCACAAACTCTTGAGAGTGTTTACATAGATATGAGTCTTTTTTGTATTCATGTAAGTAAATCAGTAGTACATTCCTCAGAATAAATACAATTTGTGCATTGTAGAAAATGTGTGTAATAGAGATAAAGCATGATGAAAAACTAATTCCATATCTCAGCAGAAAGGATGGAACACTACCAACACCTTAATGTACAATGTTTTAAATGTCTCTAAGCATGTGTGTCTATCTTACCTTTAGCATATACCTACTAACACTTTTAAAAGAAGGGCATTAAAAGTGTATTTTCTTTTTATTTTCATCACAGCCACGGTCTCTCTCTGGTTCACCAGGTTGCCCATTGACTTGACAACTCTCCCATAGTCTTAGCTGATCTGTTGTCATCACCCTTCCAATAAGACCTGTTGCAACAATGAGAAGTACAAAATGTCATGTCAAAACCAGCTTTACAATGTCGGTGTGGGGGGGGAGGGGGGTATAATTGGGTGGGGGGAGGGGGGTAAAATTGGGTGGGGGGAGGGGGGAGGCGGGGAAGGGAAGTGAAGGGTAAACAAAGGAGGAGGCTGCAATGCTTGGTAAGAAATGTATGCATTATCCTGCCCATGTAATTGTAGCCCCCCCTGTACAGTATGTTCTCAAATAAAATAAAATACAATTAAAAAAAAAAAGAAATATTCTTAGCCTTACTAAGAGCACATAACTTGTGGGGGTGAGGTTATCACAGGAGTTACAGCTCTGTGGCACTTAGAGTAGGGTTTCTAAGTAGTCCCAGGACAGGAGTTGGAATGGCTCTGTCATTTAGGAAATACCAGGTTTCTCTGAGTCCTTGGTGGAATGGTATTGGATAGGCCCCTTTATGGCTTACCCTAAGTTTTTGGGACAGTCAGGACTGAGTTGTGCTATGTCTCCAGCTCTGTCACTTGTCACTTTGTGGGTCATTGAAGATGCTTTTCACTGCTTGCAGATGGCTCCAGTGATGTTTATAGAAACAGTTTCATCAGAACATGCAGTATTTGGGAAATAGCATGGGAAATACTTGGCTCTGTGGACCTTCTTGTCAGTGTGGGGAAGTAAAATTACACAAGAAGGGACCAGAAAAAATTGTGTCTTCTCCTGATTTTAAGAAAACCTAGAGTTTTTTTCTCTTTGCCTCTCATAATGAGTGTCAAAAAGTTCCATCTTGTTGCTGCTACAAAAGAATACTTGCTCAGTGTCCAGGTTCTCACATCCAGCCACTCCAGAAGGGGGAGATGAGTGTGTTCTTGAAGTCTGCTGAGGACTCCATTCTTAGTTGGAGTCCAAGACCCAGGTACCACCTGTTCATCTTGACAAGTTAAAGGCATGAGAGTCTGTGGCTCACCTCACCTCTCCCCTGCAGGACTTGGGCAGGAAATGTGAGGCTCAGCTACTTTGCCAATAACTGGCATATACCCAGGTACTTCCAGTGTCATAAAAAGGAACAGGATTTTCCCTGTGTCCCTTTACTTCTCTGATAGAAAAGAAGTAATGATTAATTTGTTTAATGCTGGTGATATTCAGCTATTGTGATACCAAGCGGTATATCTTTGAAGTTTGAGTCTGAAATGTTCCCTAAAGGCCCATGTGTTATAGACTTTGTGGCCACCCCATGATGAAGCTGGCAGAACATTCAGCTGTGTGCAGTGATCACCTCATAATTTTGTATTATGCCTGTCATCCCATTAATTGGGAAGCATATTAAGATTATAGGGAGGCATGAGTCAAGTGTTAGAGTGGCCTTCCAGCAATCATAGAGCTCTGAGTTCAATCCCTAGGACTTCAAGCAACCATTCAGAAACACACCCCATGCTATGGTAGAGTCAATCTTTTTATTCCACAGCTGAGGTGACCAGCTCCCAGTCTTGCCTACCTTCCTTCCTGCCTCCCTCCCTCTTTCCACTTCCCTCGCTACCTCTCTTTCTTTCCTTCCTTCTTTCCTCTCTCTCCCTATCTTCTTCCTTCCTTCCTTTCTTTCTTGTTTTTGACCTTATAGAAACTCTTGCCTTGTAATCTGTGTTTACTTCACGTTTGTCTTCTGAGTGTGAAGATAGTTTTTCTCCCAAATGCTACAGCAGGTAATCATTTAATATTTTATGTGTTTCCCATCTGCATATTTGTTTGCTTGTTTATCTTGTTTAGGTTTGAACTCAAGACTAGTTTGCTGGGCACATGCTCACACAGCCACTTGAGACACATCTCTACTCCTTTTTAGCTTCAGTTATATTTTATATAGGACCTCATGTTTTTTGTCTTAACTAGGCAGAACCAACATCCTCCTGTCCACAGCTTCCTGGAGTTTGAGATGGGATACATGCACAATCATCCCCAGTTTATTGAGATGATGTTTCAATTTTTTGTGCAAGATGGCCTCCAACTTTGATCATCTTGATCTCCACCTTCTGAGTAGCTGGGATTTGGGGGGACAGACATGCACCATCCCATCCTTGGCTTTGAAAAACTTCTTCATTTTATGTGTTTGTTGTCTGTATCTGGGGGCCTTTTCCCCCACCGTGCCTCTTTCTTAATGAATAGAGATGTTATTCATTTTGTTCTCTGGTTAGGTTCATGTAAGATGTCAGCAAACTTTTTTGTGTGTGGCAGTCTTGGGGTAGAACTCAGGACCTGAGTACTGTCCCTGAACTTTTTTGTTCTAGGCTAGTACTCTACCACTTGAGCCATACCCCCACTTCTGGATTATTGGTGGTTAATTGAAGATAAGATTCTCATGGACTTTTTTGTCAATGCTAGCTTTGAACCATGATCCTCACGTTTCAGCCACCTGAGTAACTAGGATTATATGCATGAACCATCAGTGTCCAGGTGTCAGCAGACATTTTTAAGGGGGAATGAACAAATGGGTAGTAGTTCATTTTCACCTGTCTGTAGGTGTTTAATATTGGTCTGATTTTTTTTGCTTAGCTTTTCCTTGGGTGGAGTTAAAAGTTTCTGCTTTTCAACAAAGGATATTAATGTCTACTGAAGGAATAAGAGCTATATCTTAGAGAGACCATCCATATTCTTTTTGAATAAATGCTTATCTATGACAATCTGGATATGCATATTTCCTCGCAGGTTTTAGAAGCTCAGAATCTTCAGCAATTCAGCTTACCACAGACTCTAAATTATTTCATTCAGGTCTCCTGTTTCTAGGATTTCTGAAATTTTGAATTCTCTCCTTTCTTAGAAATTACAAAATAGGTAATTCTGTTATGCATTTCCTTTGATTTTACTGGGACTTTAGAGTGGTCTTCGATAAATAAATGGGTGAATAAACAAACTTTCTGTGATCTAACAACATACTTCTGGTGATTTAGCTGAAAGTATTACATTCATTTTTCCTAATGATCTCATTCTTCTCTGTTCAAATTGTTGTCAGTCACTGATCAATGTTGCATATAAATTGAGGTCTCAAAAGCAAAATAATCCATAGCCTTCAAAATGGATACAGTCCCGTAATTATGAAGAACAACTACCTTCAAAGACCTCTTGTTATTAGAGAAGTGCCTTATAAACCCACTGAGGGAATCTTTGGAGTGAATTTTGTAAGTTTCCTAAGGGCAGGATCATGTTCATACAATTCTGAGCACTTTCTGAGTGTTTTGTTATGTTGGCTTTTTGTCTTTCTTCTCTCAATGTCAAGTCTTAACATGTAAGTACTCAGTAGTACAGTTAATCAGGAGTGCAGCAGACTTGGTTTACAAAGAGGTGACTCCCAGTCACTTGTTTGTACAACTTCATTCTCATTGGACCCTCTATGGGCTCTTATTAAGACCTTCAATATTGGGAAAAGGGAGGAGGACTGAAAGGGGATAGGCTTGACTCAATTGTCAATAGGTGAGGACTGTTTATTGAGGAACACCAAGGGGCACAGACCTTCCTACAGTTTGGAGGTTGTGGGTAGGAGCTGGGCTTTTCATCTGAGCAAGGAGGCAGAGATGAATGAAAGGGCCTAGTCTAGTGAATTGTGCCTTTCAAATGAGCTCACGTGGGATGTTCACAGCTGGGTTCAGGCACATCAAACAAACATACCTGGGAATTTGTCTGGCATCTGTATGGACCAGGGACAATAGGGTGGGAGTCAATCCTTCACTCTACATCTGATACTGTTGCCTTTGGTAGTCCTGTGACAGAACACCTTTTGACACCTGAATTCTTTCCTGTTTTCCTCACATTTTCTGTCTTATTGCTTAAAGACAAGCTATAAAATACTATTTCCTACTCCTGTGATTATTGAGCTTATGAATTGTCAATGAGCCCTTATACACACGGGATGAAGTAAATTTCTTCCCTGGGGCTTCTGGGCCCTGTTTGGCTAAGGTTAGCCTTTACACACACACACACACACACACACACACACACACACACACACACACACACACACACACACTCACACACACACACACGCACACACATGCACACAACTTCAGACTCTCATTGTTTCTAGGCTTTCTCCACGGTATTCATTGTCCCAATCAGAATTACTTAAATACTGAAAATTGGACCCTATTAATAATTATTCTGGGACAATGGCACAAGTTGGTTGGACTCAGAGAACAGGAACACATGATCATTTTAGGTATATATTACTCTTGTTCTCTTTTCCCCTTGATCTCCATTCTTTTCTACTTAGTTCAGCTCAAGACTCTCTTGTCTTTAGTGGCTTATTGCTAGGAAGCTTCTCTGAATGAAGTCTGAGTTTACTAGGTCAAAATGATGAGGCTCCATGTCAGAAGCCATTTTGTTCTTCAGCTCAGTGTTTAACTTCTGGGGTAACATTTTGGAGTGTGGGTTCTATAGCAGGCTGTGTCCTGGCTATTAGTAGCAAGAACTAGACCACAGAGGGCCCAATGTCACTAAATTGTCTGTGTTTGTTGTACATATATGTCTTATATTTGCCATTTTTTTTGCTTTTCAAGTCCCCTATTCTTAGAGAAGATCAACATTTTAAAGCAGTACCTATTTAAGATAAAAGCCATTTTATTAATGTTAATGATTAGCATATCTAATCACTTAGCTACCTTCTTATATCTTTTACAAAAATTGTTGAAGCTTCACACCTCTTGTTTAAACTTCTGTAAAGAGATTAAAGGGTCAATATTAATACCATAAGAAGTACTTGATAAGCTATAAAATAGTATCCATGTGTTAGTCCTTATGTTCTGTTTCAAATAGTGAAATTTAATTCTTGACCAATAATGCTATATATCAAGTTGTATAACACTCTCAAAGAAGCTCAGCACTTATATAAGGAATCTACTCTCAAAAATGGATTTTTAAATTCTTTGTTTTGTATTTCTAGAGCTATGTTTTCATTGCTTATACCAATACCAGTTAGATATGTTGTATGGTCATTCTTTTAATTCATGGTTTTGCATTTTGCTCTTTGGAAAGTGTTTGATGATAAAGATACACTTTAAATTTAACATCAACAAACCTGTGCCTGTTTCATTTTCTACACAATTGAAATGTCAGGTAAGTGCTTTTCAGTTTTCCTTGGAATCAGAGTTCAGGAAGGGATCATTTAGATTCTTGCCTGGCGAAAATATCAGCAGTGGCAGTGGGCAGTGTTCCTAATCATGGCTACCATGGCAGATGTGGGTGGCAGCTCCAGCTGAGGTGTCTGCCCCTGGCACTGTGCCATCGGTGGCTTCTTGACACCAGTTCTGCAGATATGGAGACTCATTCTTGGTGTTGTGCCTCTTTTGCACCAAGAATATTCTTGGTGTGTTCTCTGGCTTTCCTGGATGTTTAGAGATGTTTGCATACATATTATAAAAAAAATTTAGCCTAGCAGAAGTAGAGAAAAATTATATAAGGAATCTTTACCTTTCAGCAGGCACACTTAAAAATAGTGCAAATTTTATTGTTTTCTTTGTTTACTGTTGCTATTAAAGAATTTAACAGTATTTTCACTTCAGTATAAGTCTCCAAGAAATAAAGACGTTTTCTTGTATAACTTTACTATTCTTCATCTTTTCTATTAAGTTAATAGCAGTTCTTTAATATTGTCATTTAAGCCTGTATTTCCTCGATTTTCTAAAAAAAAAAAAAAAGAACCAAGCCTCTGCCTTTTTGTGTGTGTGATATTGGTGACAGAACTCAGGGACTTGTGCTCCTAGTGTTCCTCCACTTGAGTAATTCCTCCAAATGTGCTCAATTCTCAGCTGAGGTCTTGCAAGCATTTCTGTCTAGGCTGGTCCCAAACATGTGGTTTGCACAGGAAGTAGAAATAGCCATGAGGAAAGACACATGTGGATGTGTAGTTGTGTATATAGCTATTGAAGGTAAAATATTCTTACACAGAGGCATCCCCTCTAAAGTCTAGTCACCCAATGTAGACTTGTACATGGTATTTGTAAGCAAGTTTGGATGGGGATAGAGATAGTGGTATGGAATAAATTTCTAGGAAGAAATAATTCTGCAAAGGGCATGTTCAGGTAAGTGAACAACCTAAGAAAATTAGAGATTTGTGACAGTTTCTCAGCAATTGCAGGCTGTGAAGGAAATGGCCCAGCAAGGTAAGTGTGCTTACAGAAGCTATAGGCCAAGGTACTTTGAACAATGACTGGTTTGGTTTGTCACCAGAATGTTCCTGCAGGGGTAAGAGTACTGGCTTATTTCAGATTGCTCAGCCTCAGGTCATCCATGCTAGTCTCCTTGCCATCAGTATACTAGTTTCATTGTGTGCCATAAGAAAAACACTTTCTTTGATGCTTATCATGATCAGGACAATTGTGAGGGCCATAAGGTTTCAGACTATGACAATAAATGTATTCATTCATTCATTCATTTTTGATGTTTCAGTGTTGTTCTGCCATAGGTCTTGCTGTGCAAGCCACAGTTGAGTCATACCTCAAGACTTCCTACCAACAAATGAATGAAAGTATTACAGGTATGTATCCATCTGTTTATTTCAATGAGATCTTCTATGTTGTATGGTTTCCAACCTTGAATTGATGATTCAAAGAAATCGCCAAGACTGTATACTAAAAGAAAAAAAATTCTTTGGATGCTTGTATATGAGAGCAACAGTCAGCAGCTATGTTAAAGAGCCTTGTGTCCTGAGATGGGTTGCATAGTGTGTATGCCTTTTAAGTTATGCCTGTGTGTCCCTGTTTGTATGTCCTGAGGTTTGAACTGAGGTCCAAGGTGCTGTCCTGAATTTTCTTTTCAAGACTAGTTCTCCATCACTATAATCTTGCATTTGAAAATTAATGTTTGTTTGTCATGGGGCTTGAATTCTGGGTTGACGTCCCTCAGTTCTTCAGCTCAAAATTAACATTCTGTCCCTTGAGCCATAGCACCTGTTTTCTGGTGGTTTAATGGAGGTAAGAGTTTCACGGACTTTCCTGCATAGACTGGCTTTGAACCATGATCCTCAGTTCTTAGCCTTCTGAATAGCTAGGATTACAGGCATGAGCCACTGGCATCCAGCTGGAAATTACTGGGTTTTTTAAACATAACAAATATTATTGACAAATAAACAATTGTGGCCTCATCAGAAGGAAGTCCAGTTGCTTTCCACCATTGTCCCATTCCTATAATCTTACCTCGGAAAGATGAGAACTGGAGAATCATGGTTTGAAGAAACTCCTAAAAACAAGTCCACAAAACTCCATCTGTAGTTAACGAATCAAAATACAGAATGGAGGCCTGATTCAGTTGGAAGAGTGTCAGCTTTGAGCAAGCAAACAAATCCTAAAAAACATGAGTTCATGTTCTTAGTTTAAGTGGTTGCAAAATATGTAGATGACATCCAGGCATACAGTCAAATAAATAGAAGATGATAGATCACACTTTCTTGTTGCAAGTTGATCCCACAAGGTAAAACAGCTCATAATACTGGATAAAATATAACTTTTAAATTATTAATTGGATTTGAAATGATACCCAATGCATACAATTCTTGCAGCTCCAAAAATAGCTCTTTGCACCCCCACAAATACCAGTTTTTGAAATCAGAGCCTTGCCCTTTCTTGCCTTTGCTTTCTCATCTAGCCAAGCTCTCTCTCTCTCTCTCTCTCTCTCTCTCTCTCTCTCTCTCTCTCTCTCTCTCTCTCTCTCTCTCTCTCTCTCTCTCTCTCTCTCTCTCTCTCTCTCTCTCTCTCTGTCTCTCATATAACTCTCATCCATGAGATTCAATTCCCTTGTCTTCCAAAAAATTCAGCAATTTTAATTGTTCTGTTTCCATACATGAAAATAAGTTACATCAAGACTTAAAACCTTTAGCTTTGGGATATACCACTTGGGTTAGCTGGTGGCATACTCATCATTAGACATTTGCAGTCCTAAGAATGGTTGTTACATCTATTGGGGAAGCAGAGGAGGAGCACTGGAGGGCTGCTTAAGCATCTTGAAGACCAAAGAGTACCAGATGTTTAAAGGAAGCCTTGGTTCTCCATCAGGTACCAGAAGAGGAGTGCAGAAAAGTTCTGGTAACTGTTGATTTTGCTATTAACTTTCACAGAAACCGTACTCCAATTTTGATTCAGGTGACCACCCACAAATACACCATTGGTGTATTTTCCAGGCATGAAGTATAAATCCAGCAAAGCATGAAATCCCTTGTAATGACTAATTTAACAAGAGCCCATGACTTTTTGAGAAGATTGGACCTGGGGCCTAAACCCAGGACATAGAGCGAAGGGAAAGGAAAGGCACTGGGCAGAGTAGAGTGACTGTGGCATCCCAAAATGGTTGATTAAAAGTAACAGCAATTATTGTGCATTTCAGTCTATTCTACATAGGTGGGTTTCAATACTGTAGCTGGATCCACTTACAAGGAATGGGACAATGGTTGGAGGCAAAGCGGCTTCTTCATTATATTTGTCAAGAATATTTTTGCCATTTTTTTAAAGCAGTAATTTTCAGCTGGGTGCTAGTGGCTCATGCCTGTAATCCTAGCTACTCAGGAGGCTGAAAACTGAGGATCATGGTTCAAAGCCAGTCTGGGCAGGAAAGACCATGAGATTTTTAAGACTTTTTATGTATCTAATCAAGCCTATTTCCCATTTCACCCTGACAAAAGCAATGTGAAATGTGTAAAAAATATCAGTTTCAAACAAAACTCAATCGAGCAAGATACATTTGCAGTTTGAAAAGTTACAAGAAAAGTAGTGCCTTGTGGTAAAGTTTCTTACTCAACAATTTCAAATGTCTCAGTGTCTGTGTATAAAGAGATTTTGGCAAGGCACGAGTGGCTCATGTCTTTAATCTTAACTATGAAGGAGGCTTCAGCTGAAGGGTAGTGCTCTACCATTTGAGCCATAGCGCCACTTCTGGTTTTCTGGTAGTTCATTGGAGATAAGTGTCTCACAGACTTTCCTGCCTGGGCTGGATTTGAACCACATCCCTTAGATCTCAGCATCCTGAGTAGCTAGGATTACAGACAACACCTGGCTAAAAGTACAATTTATTAAACATTGTCTATATTATTTTTTGTTGATTATGACATCAGTGGCAAAACATATAGTAATAAAAGTGGCAACTCTTGGGTCTGGGAAGGTGGCTCAGTGGTAGAGTGCTTGCCTTGCATGCATGAGGCCCTGGGATCGATTCCTCAGCACCACATAAGCAAAAAGAAAAAAGCTGGAAGTCGCACTATGGCTGTAGTGGTAGAGCGCTAGCCTTGAGCTGAAGAGCTGAGGGACAACGCCCAGGCCCAGAGTTCAGGCCCCACGACTGGACCCCCCCCAAAAAAAAAGTGGCAACTCTGCAAAAATCATAACAAACTACATAACAAACTCCATTAACAATTATGATAGAAATAGGTCAGAGAGAACTAGATGATTTAAAAGGTCCTTTTTCTAATTCTAAAATCATATGATTTAAACAATGATTCATATTAAATACTTATGTGGTAAGCACTGTGAAAGATACAAACCAAATGTTACTGAACTACTGAGTCAAGGAATTAAATTCTACAGAAGGTATATAGGTTCAATTTTATAAGAGTACCTCACAAAATCCAGTTAAACTGCTTACTAAATCAGACTGTGGTCTATATATCTATCAAATAAAGAAAAGACAAAAGGCTGTGTGAAAGTAGTTCATGCCTATAATCCTAGCTACCCAGGAAGCTGAGATCTATAGATCATGGTTTGAAACCAGTCTAGGCAAGAAAGCCCAAGAGTTTCTTATTTCCAATTAACTACCAAAAAAGCCAGTAGTGGGGTTGTGGCTCAAGTTGTAGACTACTAACCTTGAGTAAAATGTCTCAGGGACAGTGCCTAACCCTAAATTCAAGCCCTAGGGTCAAAATCAAACAAGGAAAGAAAAGACAAAGGGACTTCTGAAAGACACATCAGAAATTACTACTAGCTGCTATTAATATGTATGTGGCAGAAACTACATTCTTTCTTCACAAATAAAGAACCAGTGAGTGGGGCTGGGAAGGTGGCTCAGTAGTAGAGTGCTTGCTTTGCATGCATGAGGCCCTGGGTTTGATTTCTCAGCACCACATAAGCAGAAATAGTTGGAAGTGGGGCTGTGGCTCAAGTGGTAGAGCACTAGCCTTGAGCAGAAGAGCTGAGGGACAGTGCCAGTTCAGGCCCCACAACCAACAAAAACAAACAAATAAATAATGAGGTTTGGGGGTATGGATAAATGACAGAGCATAGTATACACAAGATCCTGAGTTCAATATTCACCACAAGTGCAAAAAAGTGGGGAAGGAGAAAGAAAAAACCATATGACATAGTAATTTACAAATGTCCATTAGCATGTAAGAAGAGAAACAGCCAGGCCCCAGTGGCTCACACCTGTAATCCTAGCTAAGGATCATGGTTCAAAGCCAGCAGGGGCAGAAACGTCCCTGAGACACTTATCTCCAATTAACCACTCAAGAAAACAGAAGTGTTGCTGTGACTCAGAGGTAGAGTGCTAGCCTTGAGAAAAAAAAATGCTCAGGGACAGCACCCAGGCCCTGAGTTCATGCCCCGCAATAGACAAAAATTTAAAAAGAAAAAAAATCACATTATTTATCAATTTAAGGTAACTCTAATATTTTGTTCCAGCTTCATTCCATTACTCCCTGTCCATTCGCTCACCTCTCATAATACTAAAGTAGTTAGCACTGGATCTTCTTTGGTATTAGTTTTTTTCCTTGTTTGCTTGAAATCCATCCAAATCGTTTTCATTTTCTCTACACAGTCATTCTCCCTTTTTTTTCAGGTTGTAAATAATTCTAAATAGTTGCTCCTTCTCAATTCCTTGATCTCTTCAAATAATTCTTGCTTTGTAGGTTACTTTAATGTCCACTGTGTTTCTTTGGATCTTTATATCAATAAGCTCTACTGATGTCTCAATGAAGTTCATTGATTCAGCTTCCATTTTTGTGATCGAACTTCAATAATAATACTCACATCTTGGAATCAGAAATGGTCTCAAGATGGGTTTCTGACATTGGGGGCCTAATTTAGGTAAGTCTAACTATAGTGAAGATCCTGCAGCAAGTAATCCACTAGTAATCCACAATATACAGCAGGACCACAGATAATTAAATTATCATGCAAAGCTGTTTGAGATGAAGTGCCATTTGAAACCAAACAGTTAGAGAATGAAGTAGAAAAGCAACTCACCATTATTGCATTATCTTTGCCAAAAAACTAAATATTACTAAACAATTTGCAAAAACAATCTCAGGGATTCAGGAACACAGCTCAAGACAGACAAAAAGTCAGGTAGTAGTAACTTAAATCTATAGTCCTAGCTACTCAGGAGGCTGAACCTTGAAGGAAAAGTCTTCAATTAACCGGCAAAAAGCCAGAATTAAAGGTGAGGCTTAAGTAGTAGAGTGTCCAGCTATGAGCAAGCAAGCCAAAGAAGAGTGAGAAGCTCTAATTTCAAGCCTCAGTACTAGAAGATACTCAGAAAACTCAGAGAATTTCCATGGTGGCTTTTAAAGAATCTCTTATATCCTGTAACCCTAGAACATACAAGTTCAAGAACCAGACTCTAATTATGCTGAACACTGAATTATCTTTAATGGTGAGTCTAACCAAGTTTCTCCTAAAAAGTTTCAATTTGGAGATAATTAGGAAATAAAGGACCTTGGTTGAGAGCTTTCAGAATTACATAAACCTAAAAATTGTGAACCCCAAGTATCTCCAAAATAATTTTTACCCATCCCTCCTCTTTGAAGTAACTAGCCTTCTACTGCTCAAAGATTTATTCATGACTACAAGAAGCAGCTGACTTATGAGTATTTCCAAAATCCACCTGCACTGCTGCCATTAAAAACTTACTCAAGGGCTAGGAAGTTGGCTCAGTGGTAGAGCACTTGCTTTGCATGCCTGAGGCCCTGGGTTCGATTCCTCAGCACCACATAAGCAAAAAAAAAAAAGAAAAAAAGAAAAAAGAAAAAACCTGGAAGTGGCTCTGTGACTCAAGTGGTAGAGTGCTAGCCTTGAGCTGAAGAGCTGAGGGACAGTGCCCAAGCCCAGAGTTCAGGCCCCACGACTGGACCCCCCCAAAAAACTAACTCAAATCTCAGTTTCTACAGGAGAAATGCACAGCTGACACTAGAGATAACAACATATATAACAAAAGATTTGCCTGCTTTTTTTTTTTTTGGTCATGGGGATTGAAGTCCGGGCTTCATCACTATCCCTCAGCTCTTCAGCTCAAGGATAACGCTCTACCACTTGAGCCACAGCACCACTTCTGATTTTCTAGTGGTTTGTTGGAGATAAGAGTCTCACGAACTTTCCTGCTCCAGCTGGCTTTGAACCTCAACCCTCAGATCTAGCCTGCTGAGTAGCTAGATTACAGGAGTGAACCATCAGTGCCAGGCATGAGTACATTTCTTTTTTTTCTGATTTTTTTTAATTTAATTTTATTTTATTTGAGAACATACTGTACAGAGAGGCTACAATTACATGGGCAGGATAATGCATATATTTCTTATCAAGCATTGCAGCCTCCTCCTCTGTTTACCCTTCACCTCCCTTCCCAGCCTCCCCCCTACCCCCACCCAATTATACCCCCACACCGACATTGTAAAGTTGCTTTTGACATGACATTTTGTACTTCTCATTGTTGCAACAGGTCCACCTGAATCCTTAAACGACTTGTTTGTCCCCATCTCCTCCACATGTTATATTGACATCAAATATAGTGAAAGCGGGGGTTACACTGTGGGGGAGGGACATACAAAGCAACAAAGAAATAATCTTATAAATGCGTTAGAAACACATCCATGAAAGAAACGAAAACATTAAAATATATATTTAAGGGTTCATTTTCCTAACATCACATTATCTGACCTTTTCCGCTTGACTCATACCTATACTAGATATTGCAAATAAGGGAAACCATGGACCTATGCTTCTTTGGGCCTGGCTTACTTCACTTAATATAATTTTTTCCAAACCTTTCAATTTCCTAACAAATGGGGAAATGTCATTCTTTCTGATGGAGGCATAGAATTCCATTGTGTATATATACCACATTTTCTTGATCCATTCATCTACTGAGGGGCATCTGGGTTGGTTCCATATCTTAGCTATGGTAAATGATGCTGCAATAAACATAGTTGTGCTGGTAGCTTTAGTGTGGTCTTGTTTGTAAACATTTGGGTAAATGCCCAAAAGTGGGATTGCTGGATCATAGGGGAGATCTTTGTGAAGTCTTTTGAGGAACCTCCATACTGCTTTCCAAAGTGGTTGAACAAATTTACATTCCCACCAAAAATGAAGTAAGGTTCCTTACTGTCCACATCCCCTCCAGCATCTGTTGTTGTTAGAGTTCTTGATTTTTGCTGTTCTAACTGGAGTGAGGTGATATATCAATGTTGTTTTGATTTGCATTTCTTTTATGGCTAGGGATGTTGAACATTTCTTCCTGTGTCTATTGGCCATTCTTCTTTCTTCTTCAGAGAATCTTCTCTTTAAGTCTTTCGCCCACTTATTTATTGGGCAGTTGTTTCTTTGAGGATTTGTTGTTGGGTGGTTTAATTTTTTGAGTTCCAAGTATGTTTTAGATATGAGACCCTTGTCCGTTGTATGGCTAGTAAAGATCTTCTCCCAATCGGTAGGCTTTCTATTGATCTTGCTAGCTATGTCATTTGCCCTGCAGAAGCTCTGCAACCTTATGCAATCCCATTTGTCCAACCTTTCTTTGATTTGTTGTGCTTCTGGGTCTCTATTCAGAAAATTTCGGCCTGAGCCAAGGAGACCTAGGGTTTCTCCTATTCCATCCTGTAATGTTTTCAGAGTGTCTGCTTTGAGTTCAAGGTCTTTGATCCATTTGGAGTTGATTCTGGTGCAGGGTGATATATAAGGATCTAGCTTTAGTTTTCTACATGTAGTTAACCAATTTTGCCAGCACCATTTAATGAAGAGGCTGTCTTTCTTCCATTCTATTGTTTTAGCTTCCTTATCGAAGATTAGATGGCTATAGGTCTGTAGGTTCATTTCTGGGTTTTCAATTCTATTCCATTGGTCCTGAGGTCTGTTCTTATGCCAGTAGCAAGCTGTTTTGATTACTATGGCTTTATAGTAGAGTTTGAAATTTGGTATTATTATTCCTCCAGCAGTGTTCTTTCCGTTGAGGAGCGTTTTTGCTATTCGGGGTCTTTTATTGTTCCATATGAATTTTTGGATTGCCTCTTCTATTTCCTTGAAGAATGAGGGTGGAATTTTGATAGGTATCGCGTTGAATTTGTAGATAGCCTTGGGAAGTATTGCCATTTTCACGATGTTAATCTTGCCAATCCAGGAGCATGGGAGGTTTTGCCATTTTTTAAGTTCTGTGTTGATTTCCTTTTTCAAGATTTTAAAGTTTTCATCATAGAGGTCCTTCACTTCTTTGGTTAAGTTAATTCCTAGGTATTTTATTTTTTGTGGGGCTATTACGAATGGAGTTGCTTTCCTAATTTCAGCCACACTTTTCTCATTGTTGGCATATAGAAAAGCCATTGATTTTGGGGGGTTAATTTTATAACCTGCTACTTTGCCAAAGTTTTGAATCAGCTTGAGTAATTTGGGAGTGGAGTCTATGGGATTCTTTAAATACAAGATCATGTCATCTGCAAAGAGGGAGAGTTTTATTTCTTCTTTCCCTATTTGGATCCCCTTTATGTCTGCATCTTGTCTTATTGCTGTAGCTAGGCATTCTAATACTAGATTGAAGAGAAGTGGAGAGAGTGGGCATCCTTGTCTTGTTCCTGAGTTAAGAGGAAATGGCTTTAGTTTTTCACCATTGAGTATAATGCTGGCTGTAGGTTTGTCATATACAGCCTTTATTGTATTGAGGAATGATCCATGGATTCCTAATTTTTCCAGAACCTTCATCATAAAGGGGTGTTGGAACTTGTCAAATGCTTTTTCTGCATCTATTGAGATAACCAAGTGGTTCTTATTCTTGCTCCTGTTGATGTGATGAATAATATTAATTGATTTGCGTATATTGAACCAGCTTTGCATCCCTGAAATGATTCCTGTTTGATCATGGTGTATGATTTTTTAGATGAATTGTTGAAGTCGATTGGCCAAAATTTTGTTGAGACGTTTTGCATCAATGTTCATCAAAGAAATGGGTCTATAGTTCTCTTTCTTTGATGAGTCCCTGCCTGGTTTTGGGATGAGGGTTATGATGGCTTCATAGAATGTGTTCGGTAGTGAGCTTTCTCTTTCAATTTCATTGAAGAGTTGGAGGAGTATTGGTGTGAGCTCTGCTTTGAAGGCCTTGTAAAATTCCGCTGTAAAACCATCTGGTCCTGGACTTTTCTTAGCTGGGAGGTCTCTTATTGCTGTTTCTATTTCAATGTTTGATATGGGCCTGTTAAGCTGGTATAACTCATCTTGGTTTAGTTTTGGCATGTCAATATTTGCTAGGAAAAGGTCCATTTCTGTCAAGTTCTCAAACTTATTAGCATAACGTTTTGAGAAGTTTTCCCTTATAATGTTCTGAATCTTGGTTGTTTCCGTGGTGATGTTTCCATTCTCATCTCTGAGTTTATTAATTTGGGTGTGTTCTCTCCTTTTTCTGATAAGGTTTGCTAAGGGTCTGTCAATTTTGTTAAGTTTTTCGAAGAACCAACTCTTTGTTTTGTTGATTCTTTCTATAGTTTTTTTGGATTCTAATTCATTTAATTCTGATTTAATTTTGATTATTTCTTTCCGTCTACTGGATTGGGGTTTATCTTGCTGCTCTTTTTCAAGGAGGTTTAGATGTGTCATTAAATTGTTAGTTTCAGATCTCTCCAATTTGTTGATGTAGGAGCTCAGAGCTATAAACTTGCCTCTGAGTACTGCCTTTGCTGTGTCCCAGAGGAGCTGGTAATTTGTGTGTTCATTTTTGTTGAATGGCATGAACATTTGAATTTCCTTTCTAGTCTCTTCCATGACCCACTCATGATTCAGCAGTGTGTTGTTCAGCCTCCATGTGATACCCGACTTTCTTTGGTGGCTTTTGGTGTTGAGTTCTAATTTTATTCCCTTGTGGTCAGAGAGAATGCAAGGTATAACTTCAATGTTTCTGAATTTAGACAAGTTTGCTGTGTGGCCTAAAATGTGGTCTATTTTAGAAAACGTTCCATGTGCTGATGAGAAGAACGTGTATTCTGATGCTGCTGGGTGAAATGTTCGGTAAATGTCTGTTAAGTCTAGTTGATCTATGCAGCTGTTTAGATCTGCGGTTTCTCTGTTGAGTTTTTGCCGAGTTGATCTATCTAGTGGGGAGAGTGGTGTGTTAAAATCCCCAACAATTAATGTCTTTGGATCTATATGGGATTTGAGGGAAAGTAGTGTTTCTTTGATAAATTTGGGTGCTCCATTGTTTGGCGAATAGATATTTAGAATTGTAATATCCTCCTGAAGGAGAGATCCTTTAATTAGTATGTAGCGACCTTCTTTATCTCTTCTCACGAATTTTAATTTGAAGTCTATTTTATCTGATATTAGGATTGCAACTCCCGCCTGTTTATGGGGGCCATTTGCTTGGTAGATTTTGTTCCAGCCTTTAACATTGAAAATGTGTTTGTTTTTACGGGCAAGATCTGACTCCTGCAGGCAGCAGATAGAAGGGTCTTGTTTTTTAATCCAACTAGTCAGTCTATGTCGCTTAATTGGAGAGTTCAATCCGTTAACGTTACGAGATTGGACTGAGAGGTATTGGGGGTTCCTGCCATGTTATCCACCTTCTTGGGGGCTGCGAAAACTGGGTTCTTCCTAAGGTTCTTGGATTCTCAGTTTGGGTGCAGTTTCTTATGAGTACATTTCTTATCAAGCATTGTTGCCTCTTTGTTTTTTCCCTGCCACCCCTTCCCTCCCATCTCCACAACTACATCCCTCCCTGCCCCATTTAAAAAAATTTTTTTTAACCTACTGGTCAAAGCTCTCATTGTTTTTTGTTTTTTTGTTTTTTGTTTTTTGGGGGGGTTTAACTTGTCCTGGGGCTTAAATTTAGGTCCTGGGCATCTCCCTTTACTATTTTTGTTCAAGGCTAGTGCTGTACCACTTTAGCCACAGCTCCACTTCCTATATGTCGATGGTTAATTGGAGATAAAGAGTCTCACAGGATTTCCTGCTCTGGGTACCTTCCAATGGAGATTTCCAACCCTCAGTATGCTGAGAAGCTAGCATTATAGGCACCCAGGTTCTGATTGCTTTTTGATATTCACGGTGGAAAACTTACACTGACTTTATCACGCCTCTGACTGAACTGGATCTTTGATTACTATTCTTACAAAAACTTATTATTATTATTATAAAGGTGATTTACAGAGGAATTACAGTTACAATAAGTTAGGAAAAGAGTACTTTTTTTGTTGTTCATTGTGGGGCTTGAAATCTGTCCCTCAGCTCTTCAGCTCAAGGCTAGCACTCTACCACTTAAGCCACAGTGCCACTTCCAATTTTTTCTGTTTATGTGGTGTTGAGGAATTGAATCCAGGGACTCATGCATGCGAGGCAAGCACTCTACCACTGAGCCACCTTCCCAGCCCTCCAAGAGGATATTTGTTTTGGACAATGTCACCTCTTCCCTCTCTCTGTTTTTCCATCCTGTCCTCACTCACAAGTTATAGAGTTTTTTCAACATAGTGAATACCACTGTTGCATTTGTTCACTAATGTTCTTTATTTTTATTATATTTCCCTATATTTTTGCTAATTCTCACTATGTTTACATCAGATTTAAAACGTCACATGAAATGTCTATAAGTATTATATAGAATATATATTATATATAGAATATATAATTATATAATTATAAAATCACAAAGTGTAAGGTATGTTAGTACTATTGTGTATTAAGATGAATAATTATATTAAAATATAAAGGAAGGGATTGTCGATGATTTTGGAGTAGTACAGGACTGGCTTTTGAACTCAGTGCATGTACTAGGTCAGTGTTCTACCACTTGAGCCAATACAATGCAAAAGATTTTCATTAAAATGAATGTATTTGTCCTAAAAGAAAAATCAGTACTTTGAAAGGGTTAACATCTTAGTACATGAAAAATTCATGAAGTAAAGATAAAATATCCTCATGCATGTGTCTTTGTTCCTGAGAATTGAATGTAGAGCTCTATCACTGAGCTATATTCTTAATCCTCTATATTCTCTCTTTTTTTTTTTTTTTTGGTCAGTCATGGGACTTGAACTCTGGGCCTGGGCACTGTCCCTCAGCTCTTCCGCTCAAGGCTAGAGCTCTACCACTTGAGCTGCAGTGCCATTTCCAGTTTTTTGGTGGTTTATTTGAGGTAAGAGTTTCACGGATTTGCCAGCCTGGGCTGGCTTTGGACCACGATCCTCAGATCTCAGCCTCCTGAGTAGCTAGGATTACAGGCGTGAGTCTGGGCAACCATCTATATTCTTTAATACAGGGTCTCACTGAGTTGCCTAGGCTGGCTTCCAATTCCTGATCCTTCTACCTTCACCTCTATGATAGCTGGGATTATAGACAAGCACTCTGACCCTGTATGCCTTATCTTTCCATCAGGGTTCATCACCTGCTTCTTCTCATCCATTTAAATATTTGTTAGAAAAATTGATTATCTGCCAAGTATAGGCAATGCATAAGATGATGTCTACTTCTAAGTAGTTTACAACTACCAAGAAAGATTGTAAATAGGTGCCACTGGAAGATGAAGCCGAGCCTTTCCAGATAGGATTTTTGGCCTGAGTCATTTCAGAAAGAGTTAAACAGAATGCTCTGCTGGTGGAAAACAACCTAGGGAGTGGTTCCATTGTAGGTGAAATGACCCAAGTAGGAGTTTGTATGTTTAAAATTTAGTGAACCATTACCATTTCTTTAATTTTTTGAGTACGATACAAAATACCAATGGAATCTAATGCAGATGATCAATTCTTGAGTGTCAGCTATGATGAAGTTGTTTTACACTTTTTGCTTACAAAAGGATTACAAATTGCAGTTCATGAGACTTTCTGAATTTAGTTCAGGGAAAGGTCTTTTTCTTTTTCTTTTTTTTTTTTTTTTTATCAATTTATGGTGGGATTCAGGTCCTCAGAACCCAGGAATATTGAGATCTATTAATTAGGTACAGTCAAAACCCTTTTTTCAAAATATAACTGTGATGTTCCAAAGTTGTTTTATTTTCAAACTATTTGATACTTAATTTTCTTTAAAAAGACAGTTCTTAAAAATAAATCACAGTTCTAGTTATGGTACCTAGGAAGAGGAGGTGGGGGAATACCCATTAGATAGAGAATCATGGAGTGAGAAGCTAAGTATTTCCCAAGAATTAAAAGAGCACTTTGGGGTCTGGGAAGGTGGCTCAGTTGTAGAGCGCTTGCCTTGCATGCATGAGGCCCTGGGTTCGATTCCTCAGCACCACATAAGCACAAAGAAAAAAGCCAGAAGTGGTGCTGTGGCTCAAGTGGTAGAGCACTAGCCTTGAGCGGAAGAGATGAGGGACAGCGCCCAGGACCAGAGTTCAGGCCCCACGACCGGACACACAAAAAAACACCAAAGATCACTTTGTTCCTTGATTTTGTTTTATATTTATATATTTTCATGAAAACAATGTGTACAGTAGTGTGCCCAAATCTTCAGTATGTGGCTTGATGGACTTTTACAATGTGCCTTGATCCCTTCTCCTTCCAGGTCTTTAGCAATTTCAGTTTGTTTCCTTTTTTCCCCTAGTCTACCTTTTCAGTAGAGTCTTACTAGAATAATCCTTAATATAATAATCCTTTGGTATTTTAAGCTAACAGTTCCCTTTAGGAAAATCTGTTTAACTCTTTTGTATATGATTTGACTTTGAAACATATTGCAAGCTTCTTGTCCCTGTGCTCTTGAGCTCAAGGCGAGCACTCTGCCACTTGAGCTCCAGCGCCACTTCCAGTTTTCTAGTGGTTTTATCTGAGATAAGAGTCTCACCGACTTTCCTTCCTGAACTGGCTTTGAACCTCGATCCTCAGCCTCCTGAGTAGCTAGGATTACAGGCCACTGGCACCGGCACTAGAGGTAGTTTAAAAATAAGATTTTGTTATTATTAAAGTGTTTTGTACAGGGGTTACCATTTCTTAAGTAATGAGTACATTTCTGTTTTGGAACTTTGTCACCTCTTCCTGTTAGCAGTACTTTTGAAAATAACTTAAAATATTTGCCTAACACGTAGTAAGCGTTTGAACAAACTCTTAAAGCTGTTTACTAGCAGAAAGAAGCATATAAACCAACATAATAGTATAAGGATGGAGGGGACAAGTAGAGAAATTAAGGTTCTTAGAACTATTGGTTGATTATTCTGTTATTGTCTTAAACCCTCATTATTATAGATTATGAGTCCAGATTTTCTATTCTGTAATGCTTACACAGATAGATACTAGGGTCAGCTCTTGTATTTGCAGTCAACTTGTTTTCTAATTAAAATGTTTTGTATTTGTCCTCCTCCTCTCTGAGATTAGGACTAAGACCCTGGTAATCTGATACTTTTGCTCATTGGCTTGGTGCTCTACCACCTGAACCACAACTCCAACCCCATGTTTTTGAAATTTCAAATAGAAATGTTATTTAACTCTTGGAACATACTAGTGCTTGGTGGCTTGAAAGATTGAAAACTAATAAAGGAACAGGTAACCCCATGTGATTCAGCCATACAATTGATGTATGTGTTCATTATACATTTCAGAGTGGGAAGTGTTGCTTTAAACTTTTGTTAATGTCAGCTTTTACATTACTCTGTTTATGCTTTCTAGAATGTCATTTAGAATTGTGAAGTAGATTGACATTCTTTTTTTAAATAATTTTTTATTGTGAAGATACTGTACAGAGGGGTTACAATCACATGAGCAAAGTAATAAGTACATTTCTTACCAAGCATTATTGCTTCCTCCTTTGTTTTCCCCCTACCATCCCTTCCCTCCCACCTATACAACTTACCCCCCCCCCCAAATTGTAAAGTTCATTTTTCTTTTTTTGGGGGGGAGGTCCGGTCATGGGGCCTGAACTTTGGGCCTGGGCACTGTCCCTCAGCTCTTCAGCTCAAGCCTAGCACTCTACCACTTGAGCCACAGTGCCACTTCCGGCTTTTTTCTTTTTGCTTATGTGGTGCTGAGGAATCGAACCCAGGCCTCATGCATGCAAGGCAAGTGCTCTACCACTGAGCCACCTTCCTAGCCCTTAAAGTTTGTTTTTTGACATAGCATCTTGTACATGTCATTGTTGCAATGGGTCAACCTGTATCCCTGTTTAAACAATTTATTTTTTCCCTTCTGCTTCCCAAATTATACCAACATCAAATTCAGTGAAAATGGGTTATACCGTGGGGGAGGGACATAGAAAAAAACAAAAAAAAATCATGTGGTACCTTATAAATACGTTACAAACAATAGCAAGAAAGAAAAAAAAACCACTTGATTCCTTATCTTGGTGTTCATTTCACTTAATATCATCTTATTTGACCTTTTCTGCTTGTCTCAGATATATAGTAGTTATAGCAAATAAGGAAAACCAATGGGACATATGTTTCTTTGAACCTGGCTTGCTTCACTTATTTTTTTTTCTTTTTTTTGGGTTCGGTCGTGGGGCCTCAACTATGGATGGGCCTGGCCGCTGTCCCTCAGCTCTTCAGCTTAAGGCTATCGCTCTACCACTTGAGCCACAGCGCCACTTCCAGCTTTTTTCTTATGTGGTACTGAGGAATCAAACCCAGGGCCTCATGCATACAAGGCAAGCGCTCTACCCCTGAGCCACCTTCCCAGCCCCTAATATAATTTTTTTCCAAGTCTTTCCATTTCCTAACAAATGGGGCAGTGTCATTCTTTCTGATAGAAGCATAGAATTCCATTTTATATATAACACATTTTTTTGATCCATTCATCTACTGAGGGGCATCTCGTTGGTTCCATATATTACCTATGGTAAATAATGCTGTAATAAACATAGTTGGGCTGGTAGCATGGTCTTGTTTGTGATCATTTGAGTAAATGCCCAAAAGTGGGATTGCTGGGTCGTAGTGGAGCTCTTCGTGGAGTCTTTTGAGGAATCTCCATAGTACTTTCCAAAGTGGTTGAACAAGTTTACACTCCCACCAACTATGGAGTAGGATTCTCTTCTGTCCACATCCCCTCAAGCATCTGTTGGTATTAGAGGTCTTGATTATAGCCATTCTAAATGGGGTGACGTGGTATTTCAATGTTGCTTTGATTTGCATTTCTTCTATGGCTACAGAGGTTGAGCATTTCTTCATGTAGATTTTGACATTCTTTATGTGAAATACTTGGATTAAGATAAGTTTAAGAATTGAGAATTTGGGGATTTGAGGAAGTTAATGGTGGTACATATTCCATGTGTTTTGCTACTGCTAGCATGGCACATAACTTTCTGTAGAGAAATTATAGAAACATGACTGCGTAAAAGAAATGACTGAATTAGCTTTGGTTTTGCAACAAAGTGAATTTGAAAAAGACACCTTTGTTTTATGGAACTTCTTAGGTTTCAGAGTTGGGAATAAGATTTGGAACCTGTAAAATGTCTGATTTTATATCTTCAGCTGTCTTGAATGTGTTATCAACTTATTCAGATGTGTTGAAGTGTATATGACTGAATGATGGTAATTTTTTTTAATGTTTCTTTTAGGTAGATGAAGTTCCTGATGGAGCTGTAAAACTACCTACAAACTACCCATTTTCTTTTTTGGAACTCATGAGACGTAAGTCCTGTTAGCTTTTCGATGCAAATTAGAAGTTTCAGGATTGTGCATAAAATGAAAAAGTAGAAATTAATTTAAAGAGGAATAGGAAAGAAATACAAAACTTTAAAATTATGTTTGAACTTTAGAATAAATTTTCAAGCTACCTCTTTGTGTTGAGGAAGCACTATGTATGTTTTACTTTTAGATAGTAAAGGCACTGTAGGTTTAATTTTGATTGAAAGTTTAATTTTCTTAATCAGGGAAGGAAGCAAAAGAATGGTGGAAAGTTTGTATGGGAAGTTTTTACAGGACATTCAATATTTCTGTTCAGTAAAATTACATGGACTTTCTTCTCCCCCCCCCCCATTCTGGGATTTGAATTCAGTGTCCTGTACTTGGTAGGCAGGTGCTCTACCATTGAGTCATGCCTCTGGCCCAACTAAGTGATTTCTTCTTTTTTTGTCAGATATGGGGCTTGAACTCTGGGCCTAAACTCTGTCCCTGTGCTCTTCAGCTCAAGGCTGGCATTCTACCGCTTAAGCCACAGTGCCACTTCCGGTTTTCTAGTGGTTTATTGGAGATAAGAGTCTCACGGAGTTTCCTGCCTGGGCTGGCTTTGAACCTCTATCCTCAGATCTCTGCGTCCTGAGTAGCTAGGATTACAGGCGTGAGCCACCAGTGCCTGGCCCAACTAAGTGATTTCCATAAGGATTATTTTATATTATGCTTTAGGCCTTAGGCTATATTGTACAAAATACGAGAAGATGAAATCTGGACAGTTCCTTTGAGTGTACTAGAGGCTTATGGGTAGTAGAGCCATTCTGATTTGTTCTACTGTCCCTAGTGGATATGGGCACAAACTGATTTGGTGAGACAATTTTAATTTTTCAAAAATTAGCTGAAAATTGAGCTGTTACTTTTATATGCATAAGATTTTCTGGGAGCTATCTCATGGGTTTCCAATGATTATATTTGTATATACCTATCATTTAGTAGCCTTCTAAGTACTATATAATTTGACTGGTTTTGAACTTAAAATAATTTCTGTAGCTTAGGCTTGCTTATTTGGGATGAAGAGAAACAAAGCTTGGTATTCCTCTTCTAATTATAATTATATTCCTAGAAATGGCTACAATGACAATGTCTGATTTAATGTTTCTTAGCAACCAGCTTTCAGTTATTAATGTGTATGTGTGGTACTGAGGTTTGAACTCAGCCTCTTGCTTACTAATCAATTATCCTTCAGCCCTTTTAAATTCTGGTTGTTTTTGGAAAGGGGGTTGTATTTTTGCCTCAGGCTAGTCTTGGACTACAGTCCTACCTGCCCCTCCAGTAACTAGGATTATAATCCTGTACCATTATCCTAGCTCTCACATAATTTTTTCAACAGTTATATTTTGCTGTGATAATATACACAAAATGTATACCACTAAGTTGATTTTAATAGGAATTTCATTAGATTTTAGCAGTTTCTTGTATTCATGATCATTCCATTCTCTTCAGTTCTAAACAACCACTAATCTACACGGTTGAATCACCATTTCTGGCCATTTCATGTTAGTGGTATTATAAAATACCACAAATTATTATTTTTTTGAAACTTAAAAAAATTGTCTTTAGTTGTACAAAGGGATTTCAATTCAAGAAATTGATAAATTTGTAAGTACAATGCATCTTTTTTGTGGGGGGCGCCTGAACTCTGGGCCTGGGTGCTCTCCCTCAGCTCTTCAGCTCAAGGCTAGCACTCTACCACTTGAGCCACAGTGCCACTTCGGTTTTTTTCTTTTTGATTATGTGGTGCTGAGGAGTTGAACCTAGGGCCTCATGCATGCAAGGCAAACGCTCTACCACTAAGCCACCTTCCCAGCCCCTAAAGAAACATTTCTTAGGGCTTATCCAAGACTTTCTGAGTCAGTCTGTGTGCTATGGAGTTCAACAATCTAACAAGCCTTGGGGATGATCCTGAGCCATACCAAATTTACAAATACTGTATTAAATGTAGCTGGCATTAGTTGAATTTTCTTTGGAGGGGAAGGGAGGCAGTTTGGGGCTTGAACTCAGGGCCTGGGCACTGTCCCTTAGCTTTTTTGTTTAAGACTAGCACCCTACAGTCACTAGAGCCACAGCGCTAATTCTTGCTTTTTTGTTTATGTGGTACTGAGGAATCAAACCTAAGGCATCATGGCATGCTAGGCACGCACTCTACCACTAAGCTACGTTCCCAGTCTCCAATTTTTTATTTTTGTAACTTTAAAAAATTCTTTCTGAGTGGTGGGGCTGGGAAGGTGGCTCAGAGTTCAGGCCCCATGACCAGACCTCCCCCCCAAAAAAAAAATTACTTCTGATTTCTCTGATTTTAAGAAATTTTGTAAAATATTTATATACGCGTATGTATATATATACACATTCTTACAGTTTTATAGGGCACTTGTGTAGACCATTGTTACTTCTTTTTTTTTTTAACAGTCTTGGAGATCCAATGAGATCCTAGTTCATACAAGGCAAGTGCTCCTTCAGTGAGCTAAAACCTCCAGCATTAGGTTACTATTTTAAATTTAAAAGTGACTATTCTTTCCCCAACATTAAAAAATGGAGAACTTTTATTTTCAATGCTGAAGATTTAACCTAGGGTCTTGAACTTGCTGAGCAGTGTTACCACTTGGAAGCATATGTAGCCCAAAGTCTGTATTTAAATCACAGCATTACACTGGGTACCTAAACTTATTAGGTATTACTTGGTTAATTAGGTATTAAGATGGTTAAGGGGGAAAATGAGGCTATTAATAATCAAGAAATTAATGCCTGGGAAGGTAGCTCAGTGGTAGAGTCCTTGCCTGCACGAGGCCCTGGGTTCCTCAGCACCACTTAAGCACCACATAAGCAAAAAAAGCTGGAAGTGGCACTGTGGTTCAAACGGTAGAACGCTACCCTTGAACTGAAGAGCTGAGGGACAACGCCCAGGCCCAGAGTTCAGGCCCATGACTGACCAAAATAAAGGAAATTAAGATATATTCAAATTTAAAAATACCTGCTTTAATAGCTAGGATATGGAAACAACCTAGATGCCCCACCACAGATGAATGGATCCAAAAATTCTGGTATCTATACACAATGGAATATTATGCAGCCATTAGAAATGACAAAATAATGGCATTTGCAGGGAAATGGATGGAGCTAGAAGGAATCATGTTGAGCGAGGTAAGCCAAGAAAGAAGAGACAAATGGTACATGGTCTCCCTGATAAGCGGATGCTAAATCCAAAACGTTAGGCGATATGACAAAACTAGCAGGGCTTAAGAAACAAAGAACTCCCACTCATCTGGTTGAACCACTACTAAATATCCCCATGCTGCTGATCACATATATGGTATATAACATATGAACACCGTTATATGTTACAGACTGTGATAGACAATTTGCTCCAGGAAAGTTAGAATGAACTTGTGACTTTAAATGAACATCATTATTCCACAATACTGTGAAATTCCAGAAATTATTTAATCACTTAATCAAAATTTAAAAAAAAAGAACCTTGGGTAAGGGAGGGAGGGGAGGATGGTAGGGGGAAAACAATGGAGGGGGTAACAATGTTCAAGAGGAAGTGTACTCAATACCTCACTCATGCAACTGTAACACTCTGTATAGTACCTTTACAATAATAATAATTTTAAAAAACCTGCTTTAAGCTGGGTGCCGGTGGCTCACACCTGTAATCCTAGCTACTCAGGAGGCTGAGATCTGAGAATCGTGGTTCAAAGCCAGCCCAGGCAGGCAAATCCGTGAAAATCTTTTTTTTGGGGGGGAGGGGGGTCAGGTAGTGGGGCCTGAACTCTGGGCTTGGGCGCTGTTCCTCAGCTCTTCAGCTCAAGGCTAGTGCCACATCGCTACTTCTGGCTTTTTTTCTTTTTGCTTATGTGGTGCTCAGGAATCAAACACATTGCCTCATGCATTGCAAGGCAAGTGCTCTACCACTGAGCCACCTTCCCAGCCCCAAGTCTGTGAAAATCTTATCTCCAATAAACCACCAAAAAACTGGAAGTGGCACTGTAGCTTAAGTGGTAGAGCTCTAGCCTTGAGTTGAAGAGCTGAGGGACAGCGCCCAAGCCTTGAGTTCAAGCCCCACGACCTCCCCCCTCCCCGAAAAAAAAATAAAACTACCTGTTTCATAAAAATTTAGGGGCATTTTTATTTCAAAGTATACTTTAATGTTTTTGATCTTCAGTGTTTTGTTTTGTTTTTTTTTTTGCTAGTCCTAGAGCTTGAACTGAGGGCCGGGGTGTTCTATTCAAGGTTAGCACTCTACCAGTTGAGCCACAGATTCATTTCTGGAGGTCAGAGTTTTATAGACTTGCCTGCTGGTCTGGCTTCAAATTGTGATCCTCAGCTCTCATCCTCTCAGCTTACTTAGTAACCAGGATTATAGGCAGGAGCCACTGGTGCCCAGCTATTATCATTGTTCTTTTAAGTATACCATTTACATTTGCAAAGTCAGTACCTCCCAAAAGCTTGGAGAGTAAAGTCATGGGTTGATGATGAATTTGCTTTGTAACACTTGACACAGGATTTAATACAAGTCGATTACAGCAGTCACATTTGCCTATTTTATGTGACTTTCAGCAAATTCCTTACATTTGTGTCCTTCTGAATTTGTAAAATAGGGATTTCATCTATCTTAGAACTTTAGGACACAGCTAAGGTGCTTTCATAAATAATTACTTAGACTAATGCTAAGTATGTGTTGAATAAAATGCCAGTAAGAATTGTATGGCTTTGAAAGGCTTGTTTTGGGAGCAATACTTGCTGGGATTTATAAATTAATAGTAACATTGCATATTTTTTTTGTAAGGCTGTTATTGTAGTGTTACTAAGTTTAGATCAGCTCAGTTTGAATTTTGCTAAGTAGTTTTGCTAATTGAGAGAATGTCTTCGAACTCTCCATACTCTTGAAAATTTAGTCATACTTTGCTGCTTTTATCTCTTATTAATGTTCAACTTTAGAAACTTAAAAAATACTATATAGTATATGTAGTGTATAGTATGCATATAATTTTTTTTTAATTTTTTATTGTGAAGATACTATACAGAGGGTTACAGTTACATGAGCAAGGGAGCAAGTACACTTCCTATTGAGCATTGCTACACCCTCCATTGTTTTCCCGCTAGCATCCCTTATCTCCCTACCTTCCCCGAGGTTCTTTTTTTTTTAATTGTGATTAAGTGATTACATAATTTCCCAAATTTCACAGTATTGTGGAATAATGATGCTCATTTAAAGTCACAAGTTCATTCTAACTTTCCTGGAGCAAATTGTCTATCGTGGTCTATAACATATAACGGTGTACACATATGCATATAATTTTTAATTACTGTAAATTTACAGAGATTTCATAGTTGTATTTTCATACATGCATATAATATACATTGTTGAAATTATGTTCATTTTTTTTGGGAGAGGGTTAGTTGTGGGACTTGAACTCTGGGCCTGGGCTCTGTCCCTTAGCTCTTCAACTCAAGGCTAGTGATCTGCCACTGGACCCACCATGTTACTCCAATTTTTTGCTGATTTATTGGAGATTAGAGTCTCAATAGACTTTCTGGCCTGGGCTGGCTTTGAACTGTAATCCTCAGATCTCAGCCTCCTGAGTATCTAGGATTACAGGCATAGCCACTGGCACCCAGCTTGTCCTTTCTCCTTCTGCTGGTCGTCTTTCCCCATCATTCTACCTTTTACTGTCATAGCATCTATTTATTTATTGAGCCAAGCCTGGGCCTTCACTCAGGGCTTGGGCACTGTCTCTGATCTCTCTCTCTCTCTCTCTCTCTCTCTCTCTCTCTCTCTCTCTCTCTCTCTCTCTCTCTCTCTCTCTCTCTCTCTCTCTCTTTTTGCTCATGGCTTGTACTTTACCGTTTGAGCTGTAGTTCCACTTTGGAATTTTTGGCAGTTAAAAGTCTCATGATCCTCAGCTCTTACCTTCCCAACATGTTAGGATTACAGGTATGAATCACTCCTGCCTGACTTGTTATAAAATTTTAGTAAACATCCTTTTTAAGATTTGTTTCATATTTTGTGATTTTATAATAGGTAAATGAAGCAGCAAGTTAGAGTTGATAAGTTGAAAATGAAACGTTTTGTTTAGAAAATACTACTTAATAAATATAAATGACTTGATCTTGATGTCCTTGTGTCTGATAGGCCTTCATATTTTGATTATGGCCCCTTTGGTTTGACTTAAAAGTTCTAAGTTTGGGCTGGGAAGATGGCTCAGTGATAGAGTGCTTGCCTTGCATGCCTGAGGCCCTAGGTTCGATTCCCTAGTACCACATAAGCAAAAAGAAAAAAGCCGGAAGTGGCGCTATGGCTCAAGTGCAGCGCCCAGGCTCAGAGTTCAGGCCCTATGACTGGAGCCCCCCCCCCAAAAAAAAAAACGTTCTAAGTTTGTGGTGACTTTGTATGGGCTTTCTTATGGGCATCCATACTGTTTAGTAAAAAGGTAAAATCAGATACATAACTGCTTTTCTATATATTTGCAAAAGAACTTCAATCCACATAAGTTTACTGTTAGATTTGGAATTTACTGCTTAATTTTCTCATTGCTTTTAAAAAGCAAATAATAAAAGGAAAGTTCTAAAGAGAAAGAATAATATTTTTATATTTTAGAATTTCTAAACCTGTTGTGTTCTGATTTTTTTTCCTCTGAACTTTCACAATTTTCCTTCCTTCATTCCTTCCTTTCTCTCTCCCTTTCCTCTCTCCCTCCCCTCTCTTCTTTCCTTCTTCCCTTTCCTCCCTTCTTTCCTCCCTTTAATCTCTTTCTCGAGCTGGTACCAGTACTTGAACTCAGGGCCTAGGCATTTTCCTTTAGTGTTTTTGTTTTTGGTGCAAGGCTGGTGCTCTTATACTTGAGCCACAGTTTCACTTCTGCCTTTTTGATAGTTAATTGTAGATAAGTGTTTCATGGCCTTTTCTGCTTGAGCTGGGTTCTAACCATGAACCTCAGATCTCAGCCTCCTGAATAGCTAAATTACAGGTGTGATCCATGGGTTCTTGGCTTCACAATTTTTTTGTATTTGTTATGAAAATGTAATTAGATTATGTCCTATTTCCATTTTGCATATAAAACACTTTTTGTAGGCCATTTGAAAATGGAACATTTCTAAGAGAAAACCATAGCCACAGCCACCATAAGGTGTTCCTTGGTAACTAGCGGTGCGGTCTCTAGGCTAATTTATGTACTATTCAGGAATCTTAGGGGATTGTATCCCCATGGAGAGTTATTTTGTTCATCAGCTTTGTTTTTGACTTATCAGTCTTGAGCATATTCTTTACCCCACCTATACTTCGAATTGATTGTGAAGATCAAACATTGAGCAGTATATTTACTGTTACAATATTTATTTTATTTTTTTGTGTGTGCTGATGCTGAATATTGAATTCAAGGTCTTATACTCTTGCTTGGCTTTTTCAGTGGCCTGGTGTGTGCTACTACTTGAGCTACATCTGCACTTCCAGGATTTTTCTCGTTAATCGGAGAGTCCCTTGGACTTTTCTCCCTGGCTGGCTTCAAATCAACATCAGACTGAGCCTCCTGAGTAGCTAGATTACAGGCATGAGCCACTGGTCCCAGACTTTTAAAATATTGCAGCCTCCTGGCTACTTAGGAGAACTGAGATCTGAGTATCTTGGTTTGAAGCCCAAAGAAAAGTGCTTGGGAATCCCAATTAACCATCAGAAAAGCAGATTGGAGTGTGTGACTCAAGTGATGGAACACCAGCTGTGAGCAGAAAAAAGACAGCAAGAGTATGAAGCCTTGCCTTGAGTTCAAGCCCTCACTATTGACACAGAAAAAGTGCTCAAACAATAGATTGATAGGTCCATTTAGCAAAATGTATTAAATAATTACTGACATGAAAATGTGTTCATATTTAATTAGAAGTATATAATGATGTTTAAATTAGGTACTTTCTGTTTTTTCACAGTACTAGAGTTTGAGCTTGAGCTTTGAGGCATTGAGCCTGGTTCGTTTGCTTGGCTGGTTCTCTACCACTTGAACCATGCTTCCAGATCATCTCTGCTGGTTATTCAGACTTGGTGATTTTTTTTCTCCCCAGCCTGGCTTTGTCCAGTTTGGGGGAGAAGTTTTTTTTTTTTTTTTTTTTTTTTTTTTTGTCGTTCGTGGGGCTTGAACTCTGGGCCTGAAAAGCCTGTTCAATTAAACTGAATGAGACCAGGTGCTGGTGATTCCTGCCTCTAATAGCCACATGAGGCTGAGATCTGAGAATTGAGGTTCTTAGCCAGTCTGGGCAGAAAAGTTCACGAGAATCCCATTTTCAGTAAACAGTGGAGCTATGCCTCAAGTGGTCTAAAGCTGTAGCATTGGGCACAAAAGTTCAGGGACAGTGCCCAGGCTCTGAGTTCAAGGCCCAGGATCTGTACCAAAAAAAAAGTTCATGTAAATGAGTTGGTGTTATGGATCTAGGAACTCATTACTGAATTAATAAAGTATATCAGATTGACATGTAGTTCTGTGGTTTAGTGCTTGACTTGTTTCTGTGAGACCTGGATGCAATCCTTAGTACTGTAAACGAAAAAAAAAACAGTAGTATTTGGAATAAAATATAGCCTACTTTATCCCTACCTCTAAACAGAAAACATTTATTGTTCTGCAAAGAAATGGAACCTAAAAATATTTTAGAAGCCAGGTGGCTGGTGTTTCACACCTATACTCCTAGCTATTCAGCCTGAGATATGAGGATCAAATTTCTAAGACAGCCTGGAAGAAAAGTCTGTGTGGCTCTCTTGTGTTCCAAGCTGGAAGTGGAACTATGGCTGTAGTAGAGTGACTGTAGCCTTAAGTAAAAAAGCTAAGCAATAGTGGGAGGCTCTGACTTCAAGCCCAAATATCTGTATACATACTCCCCCCAAAAAGACTTTTCCAACATTTGTTCTGCCAGTACTTAGAGCCTTCTCATGTGTTGGTAAGATTGTGTTCATTGAAATGAATTCATCAGACTTAATATCCTTGTCTTCCCTTTAATTTGTATTTTATGAAATGCATCATATAATAGTGTTATTTTAGTAATGCACTATGTATATATTTATTTGAGGTTGCATTGCACTTATTATCTTCTTCTGTTTTAGTGCTTTTTTAGGACCAAAGGATATATTTCCTTACTCAGAAAATAAGGAAAAGTATGGCAAACCAAATAAATAAAAAGGCTTCAATGAAGGCTTATGGGAGATAGATAACAATCCAAAAGTGAAATTTTCAAGTGTACAGGTGAGTCATTGGATACCCACTTAGTTTAGTATTATTTATTCAGTCTTGGAGGAAAAAATATCATCATAGGTAGAGGAAAATAAGATGGCATTTAAGACTCTTAGTAATTTTGGATTAAATTGTGTTCTTATTTATGGAATAAACTTTGACTTTTTATGTCTAGATGAACTACTGAAATTATTATACTGCTAATGAGACCTCAGAAAACTGAGAAATGCTTGGTTATTTACTCCTAAGAATAAAGTTTAATATATTAGATTTAAAGCCATATATACTGTCTTTTTTTTCTTTATTTATTTATTTTTTGTCAGTTGTGGGACTTGAACTCTGGGTCTGTGCACCATCCCTGAGCTCTTCAGCTTAACGCTAGAGCTCTACCACTTGAGCCACAGCACCACTTCCAGTTTTCTGGTAGTTAATTGGTGATAGAGTGTCAGGGACTTCCCTTGCCCAGGCTGGCTTTGAATCTCGATCCTCAGATCTCAGCCTCTTGAGTAGCTAGGATTACAGGCGTGAGCCACCAGTGCCTGGCTTCTACTATATTAGCTCTCAGACATTTCCATACATGCATACAAATCGTTGAAAATAAGTTTTATTCTATTTTCATACATGTGTAAAGTACTTAATTTGCCCTCTCCTTGTCCCTCTTCCCTCCTGCTAGTACCTGATCACCCAGAAGAGCCTATATTACTTTCCTATCATTCATTTTTTAAGTGTGTATTACACAAAGGAATTTTGCCATGTTATTTCACATATATACATATATGCTATGTTCAGTTCAAGATATTTTTTTGGAGGGGTCAGTTGTGGGGCTTGAACTCTGGGCTTGGGTGCTGTCTCTGCGCTCTTCAGCTCAAGGTGACAGACCGGGGGGTTGTGTGTGTGTGTGTGTGGTGTGTGGTGAGTGTGCGAGTGTGAGTGTGGGTGATGGGTGGTATGTGTGAGCGTGAGTGGTGTGTGTGTGATGTGATTGAGTGTGTGTGTGGTGTGTGTGGTATGATTGAGTGACTGAGCATGTGTGGTGTGTGTGTGGTGTGGTATGAGTGTGAGCATGTGGTGTGAGTGTGGTGTATGTGGTGTGAGTGGTGTGATTGTGAGCAAGCATGTGTGGTGTGTGTGATTGAGTGTGAGTGTGGTGTGTGTGGTGTGATTAAGTGAGTGAGCATGTAGTGTGTGGTACTTTTGGTGTGTGGTGAGTGTGAGTGTGAGTAGTGTGGTATGACTGTGTGGTGTGAGTTTGGTATGACTGAGTGTGGTGTGAGTGCTGTAGGTGTGGTGTGGTGTGATCGTGTGTGGTGTATGTGAGTGAGCATGTATGGTGTGTGGTGTGTGGTGTATGAGCATGTGTGGTGTGTGGGTGGTGTGATTTGAGTGAGCGTGTGTAGTGTGATTGTGAGTGTGAACATATGTGGTGTGAGTAAAATGGGTGGTGTGATTGAGTGTTAGCATGTGTGGTGTGTGGTGTGAGTGGTGTATGGTGTGTGAGTGAGCGTGTGTGTGGTGTAATTGACTGTGAGCGTGTGGTGTGTGTGGTGTGATTGAATGAGCGTGTGTGGTGTGTGTGGTGTGTGGAGTGTGACCGTGTGTGGTGTGTGTGATTGTGTGTGTGGTGTTAGTGTGAGTCATTCCATTGTCCTAGGTGCTGGGTGTGAATGTTGCCTTATGCTCCGGGCCGCTCTTCCGTGGCTCTTCAGGGAGCAGAGCACAGAGCTTGTGGGTCACCTGCTGCTCTGCGCGGGGCCAGGGTCGTAGGGTCGCTGGGTCAGGGGGATCAGTGGGGCCAGCCGGGCTGAGGGTTGGCAGGCCCAGCCTGGCCTTGGCTCCCACCCTGACTGCACCCAACGCCCACCACTCCGTGGTCCCCGCGGTCCTGGAGGCAGAGGTTGGAGGCTCTCAGTTGGAGGCAGTCTGGACCAACTTCACCCTCATCTCAGAGAGACTGGTGAGGAGGGCACCTGGCACAGCAGGGAGGCTGGGTGGGGCCCTGTGCCTGGTGGGGGAGCTGCCTGGCCAGGCTCTGGGCCCGCCCGCCCCCCTGGACAGGGCAGCAGGTGCTGCTCCGCAGGTGGCCACTTGAGGGCGCTGTCTCCCCGGCCTGCAGAGCCGACAGAGGCCTTGTGCAGCCAGGATCCCATTAGTGGTGGAGGGGTGTCTGGTCCAGCGGGAGGGCGGCCCAGGTCAGGGGGTGACTGGCCAGCCGGGAGTGGGGAGGCCCACACGGTGGGGATGGAAGGGTGCGGTGGGAGCCGTGGGGGGTGTAGTGGGGGCGAGGTGTAGGGGGAGGTTCTGGGTGCAGCATGGGAGTTCTGCCCCTGATGACTTTCTTCTCTGCATAGCACCTGATGCCTGGCATTTCCTCAAATCATCTTCACAACACATAGGAGGTGGGCACCTCTGCAGCCCTATCTTTTTACACAAGAAGTTAAGTAATTCAGCATCAGGTAATCACGTGAACTGGCATTGACTTCAGGTCTGCCAGAGTTGGAGAACTTCGTCTCTTTGTTCCAAAGGAAATTGGACTATCTGTCTCCAGAATGTGGCTTTGCTCTGTTAAATGGCCCCAGGACTGGGAAGGTGGCTCAGTGGTAGAGCGCTTGCCTTGCATGCCTGAGGCCCTGGGTTCGATTCCTCAGCAACACATAAGCAAAAAGAAAAAAGCCGGAAGTGGCTCTGTGGCTCAAGTGATAGAGTGCTAGCCTTGAGCTGAAGGGCTGAGGGACAGCACCCAGGCCCAGAGTTCAGGCCCCATGACTGGACCCCCCCAAAAAAATCACCCCAATAAAAGCTGTTGTCTTCACTTGAAAGGTTGGGGAATCAGGAGATACTTTAGGTGGGGCATAAAAGCCTGTGCAAACATAAAAGATCATCATTCTATTGTTGATATATATCCTAGTAAGGACATTTTAAATGCAATGCAAACATAACACAGATTCCCTGCTGATGTTTCTAACTTAGTAATTTGTGAGTTCGACTTCTGAGCAGATCTTCATTGAGACACTTGAGTCATAGAGAAAAAATAACACTTGGCTTTGGAGTTCATCAACTTGGAAATTTTTTTTATATTTTTTTATTGTGAAAATACTGTACAGAGGGGTTACAATTACATGGGCAAGATAATGGGTACATTTATCATCAAGCATTGTAGCCTCCTCCTTTGTTTCCCCTTCCCATCCCTTCACATCCCCCCTTCCCCCAATCCTCCCCTCCCCCTCCCCACCGAAGTTGTAAAGTTCGTTTTCGACATGACAACTTGTACTTCTCATTGTCGCAATGGGTCCACCTGTATCCTCGTTTAAATGACTTGTTTTTCCCTTTCCCCTCCACAAATTATACCGACATCAAATACAGTGAAAGTAGGGGTTATAAAATGGGGGAGGGACATACAAAGCAACAAAGAAATAATCTTATAAATGCGTTAGAAACCATCGCATGAAAGAAAACATTTGAATACATATCTTAGGGTTTATTTCCCAAACATTACCTCATCTGACTTTTTCTGCTTGACTCAGACATATACTAGATATTGCAAATAAGGGGAACCATGGGACCTATGTTTCTTTGGGCTTGGCTTACTTCACTTAATATAATTTTCAACTTGGAAATTTTCTTATTTTACTTTGTGAAGACAAGGCCTTACACACATGGAAATGAGAAACTAATTCGTAAGTGTACAATTAAACAGACACAGTTTGTATGCAAGTGTACACAGATGTATTAACTGAAGTATGGTATTTGCAGGGGAGAATTCGGATGGTAAAATTCCCCAGGAAAACAAACTCATAGTCCAATGAAATGAATACCAGGAAACTGGCACTTTAAAGGTATGAGTAGGTCAAGGGGAGGGAGGGTGGATGAACGAAGAGAGGAAGGCAACCATAATACTTAACATGTATCCTGTGAAACCAAGAATTGAGAACAGGGCTGGTTTTGGGAGAGTTGGGAGAGAATGATGAAGGGGTGGCATGATCAAGGTGCATTGTATTTATAAACTGATGTGTGCCACCACTGATAACAAAACCACAATATAAAAGGGGCAGCGAACACTGGGAGACATTGGCATAGGTGAGAATTACCTGCCTGACCACTGATAGAACCACACAGGCACTTCAATGGGGAAAGCCATTTCACAGAAATCATCTCAGGGAGACAGTGAATGTTTTGTCTTTATGAGGTATGCAATATTTGGATGTCATAGAAAGGAAGGATTCGAGGCACGAGCAGGGGTGGTGGGGGAGGAATATGCCCGGTCCCTTCCTGTGCTGGTGAGGTGCAGTGGGACAGTAGGGTTGCGGTGGAGGCGTGGGGAGAGGAGGCTAGAGGAGACCTTGAATGTCACATTGAGGACGGGTTTTGTGCTGCAGCAGCAGAGGACTGTCAGGAGCACAGAGGGAAGATTTCCTCGGTGGTGTTGTGGAGGCAGAGACAGGAACCATAATACTAATTAGGCGTTCATTGCTAATACGCTCATAGGAGTGGTGGCCAAGAGTAGGATGTGAGAGATGTGGAAAGTCAGTATGAAAGCACAGCTGAGTTACTCAAAGACAAATTTCCAAGTGGGTAATGAGAAAAGGAGAAACTCTCTGACACAAAAATAGAACAAGGTGAAGGAATTTGGTGGGGGCAGGTGGTTAAGAAGGTGCCTATTTTGAGATAACAAACTTGCTTCTGGATGTAATGAGTTTTGATGTGCTGTTAGAATGTGACGTGTAGATGTCCACATATAAAATTGCCAAGTGCAGATATCTGAATTCTGATGATGTGAAGCCCTGGAGTGCCAACGTGAACCGTGAAACCAAGAGCTTCTGAAAAATTCAGGCCCCAAACGCTTTGAGATGTCAAACCTCAACCCGTCACTAAATTATTCACATTTGATTTTGTTCTCATAATGAACAGAGCAAAGAATCCGTTTTTTTCTCACAGATTTTTTTTTGAAGTTGGCAAAAATAATGTATTTTAAAGAAGTCATCAATGATCACTGAACTTACTTGGTAGATTCTTTTTTTCTTTTTGGTGAGGAATGACTCACATACTAGAAAGTATAAAATCCAATGGCAAATATACACATGAGTCCCCCTATACGTACCACTCCCATCAGGAAATGGAACGCTTCCAGCACTCCAAAAAGTGCCTCATAAGTTAAGGTCTCTCCAAGCTGCTACCTTCCAGAATGACTACCACTTTGAACAATATCCACTTAAGTTATTTTTATGCCTACAGCTCTGTATGAATTGAATCATACAATGATATATCACATACTATATATGATCTTGTATCTGTGATAATATATATCTTTCTTTGGTTAAGATGCATTTTTCTAGTATAGTTCATGGAAACAAATCTGGAGACGTGGATGTAATTTACACTTATTGAGGAACCATGCCACCCTAGTACACCAGGCCATCGGCCGCACATAGGGACTTTGTCTGCATTGGTGTACACACACACACACACACACCACACAGACAGGCTGAAGCACACACACACACACACACACACACACACACCCCACACAGACATAGGCTGAAGGCCCCTAGATGAGGTCATGGCAGACTCAGGCACTGGTTATGGCCCAGGTTTTACCCTCTTTTCTCAAGAGTGGGGGGAAGACTCTTACAACTCTCATGTGATCGTCTTAGGTCAAATGAATATTTTTATTTTACCCCCACTCTTGGTGTAGGGACAGGAAAGTTGTTTAGCCTTTGCAAACTGATTTTTTATCTAAGTGCTGAAAAGTTAGTTTGCTCTTATAATAGCATAAATAAACACTCTTGGAGCGAGAGCTCAGTTTTATTCTTCCCTCTTCAGCAAAGCATTATAAACAAAATCACCTCCATTCTAAACACAGAAACCTAGAATTACAGGAAGGACATCTCATTTATTTAATAGTGGTAAGGAAAATAGTTTATGGAACAAGGACCAAGGACCTTAGATAAGGGGACTAGAGCCACAGCTTCCTGCAGCTGTGCAATGAGTTACAGGCAGGGAGGGAGAGGTGGAGGCCTTGCTATTATGTGCACAGAAACACCTTTCAGTAATCCAGGAGCTCAGGGCTGCCCAGCATGCTTTGTATTAGAGGCTGGGGACAGCATATTTCTTTGTATCCTTAGAGTTTCTGTTGCCTTCTGAAACTGATACAACACAAATTGTTTGTGTGTGCGTGTATGTATGAAAGAGGAAGCACTTTAGTTCAAATGAGCACTTAATATTCGTAATTTGATCTAATTTTAATAAATTATATATGGGAAATACTGAATAGGCCACAAAATATTTTATTATTACTATTTTTTAAAATAAAATGTTTTTCTCCATTTCTTCTGTCCCACCTTCAATTTTTTGTTGCTTTTTTTTTCTTATGAGCAAGAATTATATCTGCTCAGATTCTCAAAAATTAATCTGCTTTAAAATGTTGAGAACATCAGGTCTCCTGTCAGTAAGCAGACAGGAGAAGTTAGGGAGAAGAGCATTGTTTGGAAAAGAAAACTTAGTCATCCTGTCACCTGAATGCATATTTGTGTACTGCTTAGATATTGCTGCTCCAAGTGATTCTGAACAGCTCTTCAAAGGGTGCATTGGTATGTGACATTTCAGAGGGAGATGAAGCTTCAGTCCACAAAAGGACATATATTAATTGGGGATTTTACTTTATTTTGGCACAGAGTTTTTAAAAAAAAAATCACCTGGATGGATTTTAAGATATAGACAACGTTTCAGATCTGGTTTTGGAAGCCTGATTGAGAAAGTTCTTTCTCCCCAGCATTTAGGACAGCATGTTCTCTCTAAAGAAAGCTGTCTATTTTTCTTTTCTTTGATGGACCTTCAGTTTAGAACAGACACAAAGCTGGGAACACAACCCAAGGCAGAAAAAATTCACTCCTATGTACTGTTGGTCAGGTTGACTGTAGGACACAAAGGTTATGGATCGGTGGTGGAGCCTTGTCCCTGCGTGAGCATGTTTTCTGGACTTTGGCTGGAGCTGAATTACTGACTTCTGAAAGGAGGGATGGGTCTGGGTTTCTAGCGGGAACAGCCAATGGGAAGGAAGTAATATTCATTAAGAGTGTCTCAGGCAGGCCACACCGGTAAGGCATGCTGTTAACACACCCTCCTGCACACTGTTCGCCTGTGTTTGAAACCCTTCCAGGATACTGGGGTTACGTTTTTATTCCAACCAGGAAGAATACATGATTGGATTCTTCTTTTTATCCCTTCCTTCCTTCCTTCCTCGCTTCCCTCCCTCCCTCCCTCCCTCACCCATCTCCCCCTCCCCCTGCTGCCCTCCTCTGGAGCTCTTCTTTCCAGCAGGAGCTTGAGAATAAGATTATTATCCAATCAACTCAACAGCAGCCCATGTCAGTGTCCACATGTGCATCTGAGACGAGAAGAGATTCATTTGTGACCTGGAAACTGAAGTCTGCTTAGGTCTGTAAATATGAATAAAGCCCATTCTCCTTAATGATGAAGGTAATCTCCAGTAATTTAATTGTCTTTCTTAACTAGTGGGGATAACCCATT